>NW_011888806.1:5440976-5471831 GCF_000151845.1 Pteropus vampyrus | reverse complement strand
TGATTTGCAATTTGGCTAATATAAACATCCACAAATAAAAGAGAGAAAAAATTTTTATTTTTGGAAACTAGAAAATGCATTGCAACAGCATAATAAATGATGTTCATTCTGTATATGAAAAGGGAACTGATAATTACATAAATTTGGAATATTCTGGCTTAAATACAGGTTAATAATTTGTTTCCTAGAGGATTTCTTCATATTTTTAATATGTCAATGTGCACTATGAACCTCTAAGAAAGAAAATTCTATCTAGCATTTTGTAATCTTATGTGGCCACTAAATTTCTTGTCTTTCTAGAACAAAGTATTCCATAGAACCCAATATAGAAAATGCTGGTTTAGAAATTTCCAACAGCATAGGAATTTAAAAAAAATTTACTACTGTCTAATTTTCACAACTTTGATATTGTATCTAATTCTTTGTGGTTCAACTCTATCTTGATGATATTTTTAAAATGTGCTGTAGCAGCAAAATGTAAAAAGAGGTAGGAAACAAAGTGTTGACATGACTAATTTTATCTTAGCAAACTTTCGGTAAATTCTATCAAATCTAATATAAAATTTAATCTAATATAAAATTTAATTTTTTTCTCTCCTACATTCTCTTCAGTTATATAAACCATACTGTAAATAAGTCAAGTTAAATTTGTGCAGAGAATCATAGTTGGACTCGTTTCTGAGATAATTTTTGTCATTGTTCAAACGACACTTTTAAAACATCTTCTATTTTTTCTACACCAAACAGATAATTTCTGTCTGTGTTATGATGGCACTGATAAATAGGTGAAATAATCTTATAAACAGACCATTTTGAAAACTCGGTAATCTGTTTATTTTGGACTGAGTCAAGTTACTCTTGTCTTATGTTACATGAGTAATATCGCACAATATTTAAAGATTATCATTTTATTCTTTCATTCACTCATTAGTTCATTTATTGATAATCAATTAAACACATAGATTTACCACTAACTTTCAAGACCAATGAAAAGTAAGGAATCTACTGCATTTGAGTCTGTACTGATTATACACCCTACCCACTGAAAAGTGAAATTAAATGTTTATAGTTTTATTACGACCTTGACAACTCCTCTAAAGCCAATATCTCTGTGTGTAAATGACTGAATATTGACTAATCTTTTGTTTTTCTATTTAAGTTTTCCCCATGATATCTGCTACTACAGAATACAATGTATTTTAAACTAAAATATGTAGTTTATTATCTGTAGTATATTGCATAAGCACACTTTGTATCTAAGTTACTTACGTGCCTAGAGAAATATGTTTGAAAAAACTTAATTTCAGAATTAAAATGGTTAATCATAGGGAAATAATAAAATCTTATTGTTAAGGGCCAAATGATAATTGATATTCACTATAGTTGGCATCATGCATTTCTTTTTGCATTTGACCTATTTGTTACACATTTACCTTAATCGATATGCCACAAAAGAAGGATCAATCATGTAATTGATAGACAATTTCTATATTCCACAGCCATGTGCAATTTCTTAACTAAATATATATAAAATACCTTTTCTTGAGAAAAATAAATAGCTAAATTAAACTCTTGTTTGAAACTTTAAAATGTACACTAAAATTTTGAATCACCTAATAATGTCATAGTGTTCTAGTTACACTTTAGCATAGGATTGAGTGGGATATTATTAAAGATTGTTCTATTAATATTTAACTCCTAGTAACTGGTGAAATCAGGGATGTGAATAAAGCAGATATTATTATAAGACTGTGATAATAGATAGTTATTATCCATATGTGAAAGTTTTAGAAGAAATAAAACTTCAGAAAATCAAGTTACCTTAAAAAATCACTTAAAATATCATTTGCTTAAAGATAGCCATTTAATTAATATGGGTTAATAATACTCTGGTAAACTGTTAAGAACTGAGACATTCGAAAAGTAAGCTGATTAAATCTACATCAAGCATGGCTGCCATCTTGTGGGGACAGGATATAATGTGGTGAGGGGCCAATTTCAATAAAGTGCCCCTGTTGAGTTACAAATATTCATTTGACCTTCATCTACCAATTGCTTGATGTTTATTAATATTCTACCTAAAATTCCACATCGATATGCAGACAGAAGAAATAAAAAGTATAAACATATACCAATATGTATGTAAGTGAATTCTTGCTCCTAAAAGTTCATTATCATATCATAGCTAATGTATGGACAGTGCAAAACTTTGCAATTCAGTTTTCACTTGAATTAACTTTAATAAAAGATAAGATTGGTGAAGTGCTCATATTAAAAAAAATTATTAATCAATTTATTTGCAGAATTTTGTTAGAATTTATATTTCATAAGAAGAAAACATGACATTGCCCTGACAGGGCAGCCTTACAGACTTAGGGAAAACTCTGAAAGGGAGGAAGGGATTAAGGTCTTAATATGTAAGGGACAAATATAAGGAAGGAAGGATGGAAGGGTAGAAGGATGGAAGGTAGAAAGGAAGGAAGGAACAAAAGAAAGAAAGAAGAAAGGAAGGGTTACCACATATTTCCAAGGATAAGATTTGTACTACTGTCACAGATAAAAATAGTTTGACAGAGTAGAAACTGGTGAGTCAGTTTTGACCTGAAAATAATTTTAAAAAGACATGGTATACACAATGTGATTACATTATATAAGAATATGTGATTTAATTATTTTCTTGAAGCATATTTAAAAGTCAAAAATGTGTTTTCTAAGTTCAATCTTTCAACATACATCAGTTTCATCAACAAGCAACTTCTGGGACTCAGTTTCCCATTCTATTCTAGAAAACTAGGCATTGAATAAGAGAGACCTTAAAGTCCCATTGAGCTTTTAATTTCTTTGATCTGCTTAGTATAAAAGTTGCCCTTTTAGCCCTTCAAACAAAAAGTTTGTTTACTTTTGCAAATGAACATCTCTTTATAATTTTATAGCCATAATTTCTTACTGCATATATATAGGTGGTCAGTCATTGCCTTTTTTTTTACTTTTCCTTTTATATTCATGTTAAAGTTGTAATGTATTTAGTTTTTAGAATCTTTTGTGTGGCTAACTGTATTTATAATACTAATGACACAATTATCGTAAATCTTCACTTAACTAGTTGATACGTTCTTGGAAAGTGAGACTTTAAGTAAATAAACTATGCAAAGAAAACCAGTGTTATGACAGGCTAATTGACATGAGCAAGAGTTAAGTTCCTATGGCACATTTATTACACAAAAATATCACTAAATTTCTAAATAAAGACCCTAAACACTTCTAACATTTAACAGTGAATTAAATGTGAGCTATAAATACATTTAAAAAATTATAATAAAAACAAGTAAGATAATTATTTTCCAACCCACCTATTCCAGGTCAAGAGTTGCCAGGATCTATCCTGGCAGCTCAGAGTGCAAGTCAGAATTGACCCTTGACAGTATGACATTCTGTCTCAGGTGCATTCACACTCACATCCACACTCACTCACACTGGGACAATTTAGAGATGCCAATATATCTAACGTGTATATAATTGGGATGTAGGAGAAAACCAGAGTATCAGGAGAAAACTCACTTGGACATGGGGAGGACATGCCAACTCCAAAGAGACAGAGGCCATGGTTGGGAATCAATTTTTTTGCTCATCAATGTTATGGCAATAAAATGACATTAAAAAAAATCATATTATTCGAGCATCTGCTGTACAGTGAATTAAAAATAATGTTCAAGATACATGCTATTCCATTTTTTCCCAATATCCTTTTCAAAGCTAACTTTTCTCCCTAATTTTCAATTTAGGCCATCTCGTAAATTAACAGATTTTTATACTAAAACAAAATAAATCTCTCGAGTCATTGAATATTATTGAAGAATTCTTTAAAATTAACTAATGTAAGTTGACTTACTGCGGTTATAACATTCTACGAGCAGCTGAATTTTAGGTGTAGACATTGGTATTTTTAGTATTTTTGAAGAGTGAAAATGAAGGAATTATATGTTCCAAAGATTTCCATTACATTCTTTATACACAGTGCTCTGTACATGATTAAGGGAGCCTGCACATGCATGCCCCTCAATAATGGAAATTAATCTCTCACCCAAGTCTATTTTTCCATAAAAATAATCATTATACTTTATATCTTAAAGCTGCTCAGATTATCTACCATTTCTTAAAATGACTGATGTTCATATCATAACTAATGCCTGAATGAAGTGACAATCTCCACATTGGAAGAATATATTCATAAATCATGGTTCGCTTACATTTTTATTTTTTAAAAAATCATTGGATATAGAACTTTAGTGAATGATGACTGTTTTGCCCCCAAAATATGCTAGAACATCACAAAGTTTTGAATTTCAGTGCAGTGACCCAAATGTATCAACCATTTCCATCTGATAATGCTTGAATGAAAGCTAAGCTGTCTTAATTTGACTAACAGGTAGCCTTCGAAAAAGCCTATATGAAACTACAACCAGTGGATATATTATTTTTTTCCTGCTGGAACTTAACATCTAACTTACACATTAAAAAGCTTTGTATCCAGCTACCTAAATATCACATCACAATAAGCAATTTTCTATAATAAAAGCAAATATAGTTAACACATAATTTTAAAATGTTTTTATATCCCACACAAAAACAATTAATTAGGGCTCACTGGGTATAGAAATTATTTGGCCAATAAAAAGATTGATTGATATTCTAAAATTGAAAAGCAACAAGCCACTGTTATGCTTTAATTTTGCATTAACTTTTTTGTGTTACTTTTAGAAAAGTGCATCTCATGGTTCTCTTATCTCTTCTGTCAGGAATGGTCATTTTGATGCCTTGCTTTTTTTTTTTTTTTTGGTGACATGTCACTCAGATTCATTTAAACATTTGAGTATTATAACAATGGTTCTGAACTATGGCTGCCCACTAGAGTCATGTCAAACATATTGGCCAAGCTCCAAACCCCAGTGACTTTGATTAACTTAGGCCGAAGTGACCTTTTTCAAAAGCTGAGGTTATTCCAAAGTGAAACTACCTTTGAGAACCACTAAATAGGAGGATTTAGGAATAATGAAAATGTTTTTCTCATAATACATTAAAACAGATTTCCAAGAGAGAAGATAGTCTGAATTGATTATATTTAGCAATCTCCAGGAATGACATTTATTAAGCTACTGCTGGGCCAGCTAATGTTTTGAAGTTCCTCCTAGTCCTCTGATTCTAAGATATTATAGTGTTCTTTCCATGTTAATAGTTATTTAATAATTTTTTTCTTGATAGAGTGCATAATGTCTCATCAATTTTTAAAATGTGCTTGTGAATAATATAATAGAAGCAAGCTATGGGGAGATACATCCATTCTTTCAAAGATTCATTATCTGTAACAGCAAAATATGATCCATGAAATTGCAACAGAACCATCTGAAAAGTAAAATGACAGTTACGGCAAGGTGAATACAATGAATAATGAGTCCACGTGTACTAATGACAAAAAAAAAAAAAAAAGATAAAGGAATGATCCAGAATTGAGAGGAATTAATCATTGATGTCTTCTTGGAAGCACTAGTTTATGCCAAACTCAGAAGGAAGTGATGAAATTCAAGTCAACAAAGGGGTTCTGTGTAAATTCTACAGTGAATAAAATGTGAATAAGCTATGGTTCTCACTGTCAAGGCATTGATGATCTAATTCAGAAGTAGTCCTGCCTAACTCTAATACAAAGGTAAAGTATGCTATGAGAGCACAGTAGAGAATGTGTTTATGACATATGACAAAATTGTGCTTGACTTAATGGGGAAAAGGAATTTGAACTAAGTCTTAAACTGGTAGAGGAGAGTGATTGGGAGGACAAATATATGTCTTCCAGCAGAACTATTACCATATGTAACAACATGGCAGCAAAACATTTTCTAGAATGTTCAGGGAAAAAATGCACAACATGAATGAAAGAAGGCATTTCATAGAGGTGAGAACATAAAATTGTGTTTGGAGAAATAATAGCCCAATTCACCAGACTAGAGAGAAGGACTAACGTGAGACACAGAAGAAAAGAGGTTTGCCAAGTCTAGAGGGAAGAGAGAACTCTGAAAGGTTGTTTGAGGAATTTGACATTCATACATCCCAAGTAGTGACATTCCCAAGGGATTCCAATTATAATTGAAATAATATTAGGCCCCTTAATACGTGGCCTCAACTAGTTAACTAGGTTGTGTTAACAAATATCCAGGTTGAAATGAGATGGGGTATAAGTTAATCATTAGAAGAAAAGTCACAATCCTCAGGATTTTAAGTAATAAACTGACAAAATCCTTTCATTTCGGGATTGAGAGGCTGTCATTCACTACTTTCTTAGGTTTTCCATTGGAGGAGCAACCAACTTCCTTATACTTAATTTATATACATAAGTTTGTTATAGGGTTACTCAATGTAATATTTTGATCAGATGTTTCCCTGAAGCATGTATTTCTGTTTTATTTAATTATTTTTTATTTCAAGATTTCTTTTATCCTTTATTCTTATTTTCTAAAACATACACTGGAGACAGAAAAAAAAATCACTGTATAAAAGGTAATTAGCACGTCCTCTCCTTTTTATAACTTTATAATTGAAATCTCATTAAAAGCTTTCTAGGTCTCGTCTCCCTTAGTGACCAGGTGTCCCTAATTTGTTTTTAACCAATGTGATTAGTTCCAGGCAAAGACTAGAAAAAATCTGATACCTGTTGGAGAATTGCAATAGCAAGGTTAAATAAGTGGGGTGGTTTTTTAGGTTGCCTTTAACCATTTTTTTTTAAGGCTTCAACATCTTTTTTTTTTTTACAGTCCTGCCTTTTTCTCAGTCCCGGTTGAAGATTCCAAGGGAAATGAGAGCACTATTTTGTTTCTTCCTTGTATTGCAGATAGGGGGAGGAGGTGGTTATTAGAGAGAAGCTCTTCCTCTCTCGGTTTCCCCCTCTCTCCTCCTGACAGCACCGCTCTCTCGCGGGCTCGCTCCTTCTCCTAGGTGATCCATTTCTAGGCAACGTGGAGCTAGTGCTGAAGCTGCCAAGCTCGCTCCTTTCTCGCTTCCTGCATCCCGCCAGGCGAAACGCTCCAAAAGCATCCTGCAACCCGCAGCGGCTTCGCTCCGCCCGCCCGGCCCCAGTCGCTCGCGCCCAGCACACTCCCCCGCCACCGCGCCCGAGCGAACCGGCTCCCCGGGCCCGCCTCGCCGAGCTCTGCTCCCCGCCTCGCGCAGAAAGAGATTTTCTCTGCATTACTATCTGCATTACCTTGAAGTTCACTTTTTCTACCCCTCTTGGAGAGGGCTTTTTTCCCCTCCCTGCTGGAATCTGGCTGCTCCGCTTGGAATCTCCTAATCTTTCCTTTCCACTTAGATTTTATTTTGGCAGCGAAGACAAGGGATTCTCTGCGGGCCGTTAGGGCGGGGTGGGGGAGGCTTTTTGGTTGGGGAGGGGGAGGGGAACATCCGGCGCGAGGGGGGTGGGGGTGGGTCTGTTGGAAGTTGCGGCGGAGCTGGGACGCGAGACCCGTGGCCCCGGCGCAGCGTTGGGGATGGTCTGAGCTCCAGCCTTTCCCCCTGCCCGAGTGCAGCCAAGGCTGGATACATTTTTAAAAAGCCAAACTGCAAACAACTCTGGCGATGCCAAAATTCCCTTCGAAGTAACACGGCTTTGCGAAGGAGGTTTCCTCTGTCTGGGCTCTTTCTCTTATTTGGTCTGTCTTCCTCAGCGCCGATTAAAGGCTTTGCTCCGGCTGTAGGAATTTAGAAAAGAAAAAAAGAAAGAAGAAAAAAAGGGGGAGAAAAAATAAAGCCTCGCTAAACTCTATTGTGACCTCAAACTCTTTGGACTGTTTTTTTTTTTCTTTAACAAATTTTGGAAAAAAAATCCATCCTAAAAAAGAACCAGCCTAGGAGGAGATGGAAGTTTTCCCCTTGTTCTTGGTTTTGTCCGTGTGGTGGTCTCGAAGCTGGGATTCAGCAAATGCGGATTCGATCATCCACATCGGTAAGTGAGGACAGGCGCTGCCAGTAGGTACTTTTACCGTTTCGGTTCGCAAACATTTCCCCTTTGCTCCCCGCTCTCAGCCTTCTGTGTGGCTTGTTGGCGGTGCCTGCGGTTCATTGCCCCTTCCTACTACCTTTCCCCCGCACTTGTTCAGTTTTCTGGCAGGATGTGGATGATGCTCGAACCTTGACTTGAGTGCTGCTGTTTGGCGGTGAATCGTGGAGAGTGGGCTGCATGCATGGGGGTGTCAAGTTTACCTTGGGGTGCGTGTGTACCGGGGAGTGCGGGGGTTCCAAGTGTGTAGGGATGGGAAGTTTAATGGACTAAACCTTCCATATTCTTTGCCGGATGTTCATTTGCTCCATTTTAAAAAATTATCTTTGAAGGAACAGAAGAGGTGTCACCTGTGAAGCGAAAAGAACTGGGGTGGGAGGTGGGGGAGAGCTCCCTTCGTATCGAACAGGTGGTTTTGCAACGTGAGCGGGCTGCGTTCGCCGCAGCGTTGTGCGATGCTAACGGGGTGCTTGATGCGCCCCAGCCTCCTCCTCGTCTCGTCCTCTTGGCTTTGCGGTACTCGGGCAGAGTCGCCGCGACCGTGGCGGGAGGGGTTGGCGGCAGTGTAGCAGAGGACTTGGAGCCCCGCGCCTCGCACACGCTCCCGGGGCCTGGCGCAGCGGCGAGACTGGCCCCGCGTCGCTCAGGCAGCGCAGGGAGCAAATTCGCGCGGGCCGCTTCGCAGACACCTGTCTCGCCGTCAACTCTGAGTTGCCGCGCAAGGCCGAGAGGAAAGGCGCTGGGGCTACCGCCGGGCAGCTAGACTCCAGGAAGGACTGCCGAGCAGGCTGGGAGTTGCTAGTGGCCCCACCTATTGGCAACTACACGGGCCCGGACTGGCCGGGGCGGGCCGGGGCGGGCGGAGGCGGGCGGGGGCTGCGCGTCATTATCATGCACAGCGCTCGCAGCTCCAGGTTCCAACTCTTCTCACTTGCTAATCCGTGAGAGCTGAGCGGAGCCGAGCTCTTGCAGCCTTTTCTGCGTTAATGCGACGATTTCCTTTTCGGAAATTCGCATTCGCGGGCCAGCAAGGTTCATTTACTGGGCTGAAGAGAGGCCCCTCTTGGGGAATTTTTCTGGGCACAAGACTTTTATCTGTCCACACGGCGTGATGTTCTGTAAATCGAAGCGACAGATGGGTCGCAGTATCTCCCCTTTCCGTTCCCCTCCCCCGCGTATTGCGCGCGCGCTCTCACACACCTACGCGCGCGCGCACGTGTACACACACACGCACACACACGCGCGCTCGCGCGCGCGCGCGCGGTACCTGGCTGGTGGCGATTGTGCCTGCTCAGGCGAGGGGCTTCTGTCTGGTGTACGCGCAGCTCCAGGGGGCTCCCTCTCTTGGTCTCAGCGGCTGTCTTTGTAAACATGTCTGCCATGCTCTATCATTTATATCAATAGAAACATATGTCTCTGTGCAAGGGGTAATGAGGTCAGGATTCAGAAAAGCTTGCACTTATACTTTAAGTAAATTAAGCGCTAGATAGCTTGCCTGCTAGATCACGTTTTGCCAAGGGGACTAACAGTACCTGTAGGTTCTGAACTTTTTAGGGAGAAATGATGGTCTTATGGAAGGGTTCAGTAATGTTTTGATAGAGTTTAGAAATAAGCTGTGCTCCCCTTAAAGAAATGACATACATTTACGTCCTGTGTGAATGACTGGAGCATGAATGTGTGTGCGTGTGGATACACACACATACATATAGATTATTGTACCTTTACATTCATTTTTTGATTAAGGGTTTCTGCCTTGTGCTCTTTATCGCTCAGGAAGGAAGGTGTGTGGATAAATGCTTATTTTTTTGCTTATTCTGTGGTCTAAACAATAAATACACTGTTTGCAAACACCTACGTTTCTTGCTATTCCTTTACCAGATGAATACTATTTTGCAATGCAGTCTGGGCATTTATTTCAAAATAGAACACAACTGTTGTATTTTTTTCTTTGCATTCTGTTGTCTGTCACTATGACATGGCTTACTCATTTATAATCAGACCAAAAAAAATAATTGTACAGATTACAGATACAGTTTACTTTAGAAAGCTGGTTGTATGCATTAACTGTGTATGTCTACTAAAAGAAATCGTTATTTCTCAGACAATTAATTTGACTTGAAAGCAATTAGTACATTAGACAAGAGGATTAGCTTCTTTTATAGACTACCTAATAATGCCATGAAACTAGCAAATAGATAATTGTTTCAAATGCTCCATATCTTTTATAATATACTGAAAAATGTATCTCCTAAATAAAAGAATGACTTCAGATGTTAAAAGCCCCTTCCACTGTCACCACCTCCCTCCTCAGCCAAAGTATAATAAATTCAAAACTGAATGCTCATGTTAAAATTTTAAATCATCAGTTAATATTCATTGGATCAGTTTACTTGCTTGGTTGAATAGGAAAAGAGAATTTTCTTTAAGAGGTGGTTGCCTTCATTTAATATTTGATGTGAGAAATATAGTTATGGTGAATGTATTTCAAGACTAAAGAGATGAAAGTGATGAAACAGGAGGGAAAGTGAATATTTCAACTCTAAAGATATAAGGAGATATGCAGAAATGAAAGGTTTTCATACCTCATGTGATGTGTTCAAGCAGAAAGCTGCAGTATGTAGTTCAGGCAAGCTGGAAAGATGAAAAGACACTGCTGTAATAGGTTCTTTAAATATTGGATCTTTTTGATATTGAACCAAATTATGTGTTTGAAAACTCTCTACATCCTTCTTTCTCTTTGTTTTTGCTATTGATGCAGATAGTTTAATAAAGTCAAGTACATATTTCAAGCTCTAATATGTTTTATAAAACACATTATTTTACTACAATGATGAGATGTGATGGTCAAACTCTGATAATTGAAATGGAAATGTATTTATATCAGTCAAAAACATAATATTGTAATTACTTTGAGTTTCTGTGAAATAATATTTTTAAGATATTTGATAATTACATAAACTTGTTTAATATACATGTGCACATACACATAGTGTTTAGAAATAAATCACCTCTATTGTGATCTTCTTCACCCTCCCACCCCAAAGAAAGGTCCTTTGACATAAAAAACTATGCAGTTTTGAATTATGCTTCTACTTTAAGCCTGTGCATTGATTGAGTAATTTCATCAGACCTACATTACTTGATTGCTTAGAAGTTTCCTAATGATCTGCATGCTGTAGGAAGAACCAAAAAGTCGTGAGTGGAATGGCAATGATATTGTGTTTTATGAGGCTATTCAAAAGTCGCTCTGATTTATGTAGCTAGAAAGCTCCAAAGTCTTTGAGATTAGCCACGCTGAGTGCTATTTTCTGCATACATCAGTCGTCCCACACTCTTCACTCCCTTAGCACAACAGGAGTTTCCAGCACTGCTTTAATTAAGCAGGGATTAGGTGGCATTTCCAGTCAACTGCACAGTTTGTGTTTTGCTTCATATCAAATATGGAGGATCTCATGTTTTAGCAGTTTAATGTATGCTCATTTCTTTATCTGGTTCCTGTGCTCACAGAACTGATTGAAATGAGCTATATGCAGTTTATATATCTTTATAAGGAAACACTCAAACCGTGTACTTATTCATATATTACAAAAATCACTAGCGTGTTTTTGTTATCAGCCATAGTAAAATACTTTATGCCAACATGGGCTAGAAACCAAACATTTATTCATGTATTTTTCCGTAAGCAATTGATGCTTATTCTCCAAGATCATAATGATCAACTATGACATTCGAGAAGCCTAAGACAATTCACGTAGTATTTCACATGAGAAAGTTCAAATTAAAGTACAAAATTGGTGGGTGAGTAATATGTGTCATCACATTAAAAACAATAATAGATGGTAGATTTAAAGTATCAGTTTTTATTACTTCTTCACTGAGGACTGTTTTATCTAATACAGAATGTAAAAGTATTTCCAGAAGTTGTACTGTGTCTTCTACCAAAATGTTTCTTTTTCAACTCTTTACATGATTTGCACTGTTTAATGATAGTCCCCAGGAGTCATCAAGGACTCTTTACATTGTATAAGATATCTCAATGTTTCAAGTTATCCTTTTATTATTTACAGTATTTTTATTTTTTACTCCCTAAGTTATGGGTATATAGAGTAAACTTAGAAAGTATTAAGAAGTAGCTTCTGAATTCAAAATAAGGGTATTCTTTACTTTTAGTCTTTTCTGTATCATTAATACAGTTATTTGAAGCACAATTCAGATGTGCATTAAGTTAGACAATGTTATTAATCAATGATATCAACTATGACATGACTAATAAGTCATTACACTAAGGACCTTTGCTTTCCACTCCAAGTGAAAGGTACAACTAGTAAATACCTCCTGTAAATTTTAATTCAAATATGAATAAAAATCAAGGTGATTAACTTTCGATTTATCCAATAATGGAGTCCAGTCGAGACTGTTAGGAGTAATGGAAGATGCATTACATTTAATTCTAATCTCTGAGGCTAAGTTCATCATACTGTAATTTTACTACAAAAGGATATTATAATTGTAAAAGCCACACTTTTTAATGCAGATTTTTTTACTTACAATTTTTTTAGTTTAAAAAAGTAAACTATTTGGCATTACTATTGAAAATCATCATATTTCAGGTTATAGACAGCCTATTGCTGAGTAGCAATACTTAGTTTTATTACAATTATGTTTATCAGATAATACATTTATGACCTATAAAGATAGCTTTACCATTAGGTGTCACTGCATTCTGAGTTGTTCCTTTGTAGTCCTACTTGAAAATCACATGAAATACTTTTTTTAAATTCCCAGGAAAAAATGCCATTTAGTGAGTTTTGTGATGATATAGGGTACAGGTGGTTTTTATTTTCAAACTAGAAAGAGAAATAGAATCCCTGTCTTATTCTTATAAGAATTTTAATTTAGGACGCATCAACACCCTCTACTCTGTAGATGGATGAGATTACTAGACCTAATGATATAAATTTATCATGTGTTTAAAATATAACAGAAATATATACTTATACTAATACTTATTCTCTATGGAAATATTTATGACACTAAGAAGGATGTAAATGCATGATAGTACTGATATGAACAGACTTCAGTGAATTGAGTTTGTTAAGCAATTTCTTAACTGCAGTGGTTCTGCTTACCTGTAGAACATTTGGGGTCCCAAACGGATTGATGTTTGTGACATGAAACAGACGTACACAGGGCTATGAAAAGAGCATATACACAAGAGCATATGTATATCCGTATTTCTGTATTATACAGATATGTATAATGTCAACAATTGAATTTCGTGAATGGTATAAGACTAATGGAGGATGAAACTTAGTTAACTTTAATATGATAAATTAGTTTTAAGATTGGCAAAAATCACAGAGAATGCAATAGTAGGTTAAATGAGAGAACAGTTTGTCATAAGACCTTGCCCTGTGCTATAATATTAATTAATAAACTGCTGGAATAATATATTATTAAAGACTCAGAATAAAACCAACTGATCAGATGACGTCTAAAGGAAAAGGATAAAACTATTAACTTAATTCTGGGATTGATTATTAAGTGGATGTTTGTGGATTCAGTTAATTTAAATTGGTAAATTTTAGTATTTGAATATGGATACAAATTTCATGAATGTGAAAAACATAGTTAAGACAGTAAAAATGTTCTGGATTAGAAATTAGGTTTGGGACTAAGTACCAATTTTATCAATAGCTAATTGAGCAACATTGGGAACTTATTGTTTTTAGTACTCAATTTTATCAACTCTAAAACAAGATTTAGACTAATGTTTATTTAAGCTTTAAAGTTATATGAACTAAAATGAAAACAAATTCCTATATCTGAGAAATTGGGAGAAGAGATACAGTCAAGTGTGGTTAATATAACTACATGTAACACTAGGTTTAGAATGAATTAATAAAGAAAATACTAGGGGAAAAAATGGACAATAAAACCTTAATCAGTCAAATTGAAGCTCTTTAAAATGAAGATTTTTTTTTAGTATGAACAAGAATTATGCATAACGTATTTGTTAATCAGATATTCTAGGTAACTTCAGTAATAGATTGAGAGTGTTGGATTTTTTGTTTGGTATTTTAGATGTTGTTTCTGTTCTGTCTAGCATTAATACTAAGGTATTACATACAGTACTACTTTTACTGTATACCAAAATACTAGTACTCATTAAGGCTGACTGGAGAAATGAATAGTCTTATGTTCTAACCACCAGGGACTTACAGTATCCTTTAGAATTTACCAACTGGAAGCACACCAGGAATATTAACATATGTTTAGTATCACCCAAAAATGTAGAGTATAATGCTTCAGGTATTCCAGCTTTTACCTTACTGTTGTTCACCTAGTGGTTATTAATGAGGAATGGGACTGGACTGAAACTACTCAAAGCTTCCCTGAGTGGAGTACAGGCAAGCCCAGAGGCAAGCACAAGAACCTCAGGCCTACCTGTGAGTGCTAAAAAATTTTAAATCACTCTGTAGTCCAGTTCCTTATTAAAAAATACTTTTACTCACAAAAAATGTTCAAGAAATTAATTGTATTCAAATAATAATTCTTACACTTTTTTTTAATTCCAGATAATTCAAAGGACTGTTTAAAAAGTAATCTTATTTCATGCCTTGAGTACCTGATTTTTCCTAAGTAACCGTAAATAAGGCGTTTGCTTCATTATCAAAAACAGGATAATTCTAGAAGTTAATATTCATGAAACTACAAGGTAAGGTAGGCATTGCTATTAATATACAGTATGTATGCTAATTGGGAGCATGTTTTTTCATTCAACATTTATGCTGAACTTCATCTCTATGAAGTATTATTCTTAGGCCCTGAAATTAAAATGTTGAGCAAGTAAGCTCTCTTTGTATTTAAGGAGCTTATATTTTCATTGGGTAGGCAACCAGATAAAGAAGAAAAATATATGTTATCATGTTAGGTAGTGATAAATACCATGAAGATAAGTGAGGGAATGGCAGGTGAATGAAGTTAGCTGTTTTGAATAGAGTGGTCTGTATGAAGATTAGCTTGACAGTAGTGAATTGCACTAAGTTGGTAGCTGAAATAGATGAGTAGTTGTCAGATTGTAGATATATTTTGAAGATAGAAAGAACAGTGTTTTTTGATTGATTACTCTGCTGGGAGAAATTCAGAGGAAGTAAAGAGGCTTCCAAGGTATTTCACCTGAGCCAAGAGGGAGGATTTTGTTTAGTGTTATTAACTAAAATTGGGAACATGGGCAATGGGCAAGTTTTAGATAGACATCAAAATTTACATTTATTAAATTCGATATTCCTAGTATACATCAAATTTGAGAATTTAAGTTGGCAGTGATTACATAGTCTGGAATTTAGGGGGTAGTTAGGGATTCAAGCTGTACATTTGGAATTTATCATTATAGTCATGATCTTGTAAAGTGATGGGTGGGGGTAGCTCACTTAGGGAATAATTATATATAGAGAATTGCTCCAAGACTCTGCCATTGGGACATTCCAAAATGTAGAGGTCAGTGAGAGGGAGCGGATCCAGGAAAAGAGAAAGATGAGTGACCTATGAGTTAGAAAAAAAACCAGGGTGTGTGGTGAGGAAAGTATTTCAAGAAGGAAGAAATGAGAAACCCTGTCAAAGTCTGTGGATGAATATTAAAACTTGACTCCTGGGTTAGGAAATGTTGAAGACAAAGATGACTTTGACAAAAGTGCTATCAATAGGTTTGCAGTGACAAATACTTGTTGGGGAGAACTAAAAAATATAATGGAACTTGAGGAACTCTGAGTTTTGCTATAAGGAAGAACAGGGAGTGGCGGGATGGGAATATGAGGTAAAGGGAAGATTTTGTTTTTAACTGAGAGTTGGGATATATATATGGTAATTTTAAAAAGTTCAATCATAAGAAAATTTTCAGAAAGGTGATTTAAAATAAAATAGCTCTTTTTATTAAATCTATTTGATTCCTCAGTTTGGACAGCAAGTGTTTGTATAACACCGTTTTTATGTTTGTTTTTGTATTGTAATCTTGGATCAAATGATACAGGCCAACGCCAGTGGAATTAACCAGAGAAGCTTAGATGTTCTCCTTAAAACAGACTCTATTAGTTCTATATTTTTACTTAATTTAGTTTCCCAGATTAGCACTCAAATTTAGATTAAAATTTCTTACCTGAAATTATGAGTGGATTATACTTTTAAAAGTATTGATATGCAATTACCAATAGTCTAATATTCTAATTTTAAGAACACATACTACTCCTGTATAGTGATATTAAAAGCATAAAATCCTCTTTTTGCAACAGACACATTTTAATTGATTATAGGTTTCCTTTAAATTCTATTATACATTTGATTTACTTAAAAATCATTTTGGAACAGTTTAAAAAAAGAATATAGTTATTTTACAAGGCAGTGCATATCATTACCACATAGAAATTAAATAGATGAAAGAAATTCATGTGATATTAATTTTCAGTGACACATTTAAATATTTCCTTTTATGGAACTTTCACTTCTATTTGTGCTATACCATAGCTGACAAATCTTTAGTCATAGGTGAAAATGAGGAAAGGAAATGTTCTAAATTTTCTAACCTCAGAATTCAGCCTTCTGAAAAATCTTTCTTTCATTGGTCCTCTATTTATACACACGTAAGTTATGTATATTACATTGATTTTGGAGCTAGAATAAGATTTATATTAAAATAAAAATGCCAGTAAGTGAATTATATTTTTCTGTGTTCTTTATCATTTCCAGTGTGTTCTCCTCTATATTTTGTCTTATGGAAACAATGTAATGAAATGAATTTCACATGGTTGTTTCAGCTTGGTTACATCAATTAATATTGATGCGTAAACAAGGAATACATGAAGAGTGAGAGGTTAGGAGTCCTCCTGTGGTTTGGGCATAGCAAATACTAATTAAAACAAAAAGCAAGCTGTGTTATGGATGGAGCCTTAGGAATGGAGTGGAATTAATGAGATACATAACATCAAAATATATTTTAAATTTGCTATTTCATAACTTTTTGTGTGATGAAATGTAACCATTTGAAGGAAATGCTAAGCAGGTTTAAATCCAAGTTTAAGTTAGAATGGGCACCTAAATTGATGAAGTTCTTAATTTCCTTAACCTTAACATCATTACAATGACATACCATACAAGCAGCACATTTTAGATTGGTTTATTATCTATTTTAAAAACTAAAGGCCAGGTAATGCATTAGGAGTTAAAGTGGAACAAGAGAGTCACCTCTGTTGTTCTGTTACATGTATTTTAAGGTGCATCAAAATCTAGAAGATGGATTCTTCCTTCTGATGATCTCCACAATTGGACAATAGATAATTTGCCTTAGTGGGGTGGGTGGTGGCAATTACTATCGTAATCTTCAATGTCCAGATTTTTCTTGGCTAATTCTATAAATAGTGATAATAGGAAACTAGTGAATTTTCCTTTTAGTAATACCAGCAATTCTCAGCATAGCCCAAAGGAGGCATGGTCTTTATGAAAATCATTATGAATTTCTTCTTAATAAAATTGTTTAAAAAATTTAACACCTCATTAGCATGGGTGGTCGCTCATGCACAGACTTAAAAGGGATTACTCTTCTGTTCTCTGGTGGTGTAAAGTTGGATTTTGGACATTTTTGATAATTCGTTATTTTCCAGCTAAGAAATTGTGATCTACATACTCATATTTCATTTGCAGAAAATATACTTTTAGGGTTACATGAAGATCATAATATGCAACATTGTTTTTTGGTTCAACAAATGCTTATTGAGCACCTATTATGTGCTCCATTGAATATGAAAGTACTTAAGACATGCTTCCCATTCTTTAAGTATTTTTAGGCATATCTGCCTTCTGAGATAATATTATAGTATCAGGAAGCAGAAGGTCGAATAATTCAGGACTCACCATTGAATGGCTGTGCTCTATTATGACAAAGGAGATTGTGATAATTCAATAAATGCCATCTTTATGATGCTCTTAAGGTGCCATAAAGCAACCATATATTTCCGAAAAAAGTATATAAATGGTTATCAGATTACAGGAGGTCTTTATTTATAGTAGACATCTCTTTACTTAGCTTTCTGATGGTTAATCATTCACCTTGTACCCATAGACTGTGAAAACAATGCAATTATGCCATAAGTCAAAGCTAATTGAAGGTCTAAATGTATAGAACATTGATGAAAATGACAGTTTTATACTGTAACATACAAAAGGGGAAAATTATCTCACAGAAGTAAAATTAGTTAATTTTACAAATGAAATAAGTATTATTGGGAAAACAATTATACCAACTTTTTTCTTCCAATACACACATTTTATTGCATCTTTAAAATATCACAAATAAGTGAGGAATCATCCGATATTGTGGCGTTTCTGTAGCTGGACAACTTAGACCTTATTCATCAACCTGCCAAACTGTTCTTTTTTAAGAAATGTAGATACCTTCCAAAAATTTTCTGATATCCTTATTTTTAACTGTTGTGGCATGTTGAATCAAAGCAAGTGAATTTGACACGAGTTCAATATCGTTTCCTTCAAGAATTAACTCATCTTTCTAGGCTGGAGATACTGAACAGGCAGCAACATCTGACCTCATCCGAACCCTGTGGATGTATTTTTCACAAGAAATTTCAGATTTCAACAAGAGAGCCACTCTCCTGAATAATGACGTTGATGGAGAAGTGAGCATACACAGACCTCATCTTGTAACGGAAGCCAGAAGTGAGCATACACAGACCTCATCTTGTAACGGAAGCCATGTAACACCCCTGATCATGTTTGGTACATGACTATAGATAGTGCATACAGTTGCCATTCCTTTCTATTTCTCCATCATTCATCAACCTGGAGCCTCTTCTGTTTTTTCCTGAGGAGACTGAGTTCTTCACTGATTGAAGACCCTCCTCAGAGTGCCTCTGGGGCCCTTCACAATAACTGTGCATCCCTGCAGAGTGATGTCCACATTTTCTGGAATGTCGATGGTCTGATTGATGAGAAGGGTCTTTAGCCTAACAGCAGATGCAGCAAAGAGCCATTTATACCAGCTTTTAATTATGTAATTGTGAATAGGACGAGCTTTGAAAATTGAAAATAACAAGTAGTTCGGTAACTAACTGTCCAATACTTTTATTTTTCTTCACAGAGTTCTTGGTATGGTAGATAAACAGTTAATAGCAAAACTGGATGCTCTTATTCTTTCCTTTTATTTTTCTTGTTTACCCTTCAGCGGCAATGCTAATCGGCAATGAAATGGCCAGAAGCAAGGAAGAAACAGTAAAGAGTTTTAGATAATCCATAAACAGGAAAATCAGCCCCTAAATGCTCATAGCATAAACCATTTTCTGAGAAGAAATAATTTTATTTTCTCAAAATATTGCCCAGATTCTGAAGATACAACTTCCTCTTGGCTGTTGAACTTGAAAGAGGATAGAAGCTTCCAAGCCACCAAAGAGGAGGAATACTCTGAATGATGCGGGCTGGGAACAGAAAGAAGAATATTATTATTGGGGAAAGAATGCCCTCAGGGTTGATGTTGTTGACAGCCAGGACCCCTGTGATTAGCTCATGTGCAGTGTTTGTGGTGATTTCTAAAAGACAATTTATGGATTTCAGCTATACTTTTTAAATAACTTTAGGTATTTATATGTATACTATGTTAAGATTGACATTGCTATCAATATACATTGTTTGTTGAGCATCTATATAGTATATTCCCAGCTGACTTCTAGCTGATGCTATGTTATAGACCATAAGGAAGAATTTGAATATTTCACAAAGAAACTGTGAAGCATATGACAATGATAAATGCAAAAAACTGGTTAGTAGTTAATTTGAGGGAAGAGTCGTGAGAAGAGAAAATGATGTGATCGAGGAACTGTACATGGTTTCAACATTTTGATTATGTCATTAAGTTGAGTGGTTGTTACACAAGTGTTGATTTCATACATATATGAATTTATATATATGAAATTTTGTAAATGATTTCTGAGTGATATTTCTGCTTTTGTCTCTGTTTACAGTGAAATCTCCTGTGTCACTTCAGTTCTACTTTGGTTAGGAATTGAAGTTTGCCTTTTAGACCTCATTCACCACATAGCTGACTCAGTCCGCAACCCTCTTTGGAGGGGTGGAGAGTGCTGACAATATGCTAGGGTCATTAAATGGCAAGTCAGAGAACAATAAGAAGTTTGTGTTGAAGCACGGTGCTGTCTGATGGATTCAACAAGCACTGTCTGATGGATTCAACAAGCAAGTCGCTTTCTTTACCATTTAGGACCTGTCTTTGAATCTTTGTTTTCCCTTTAATACTGGCAGGAAGTGCCCTTAAGAGTTCAAGTGAGAGAGAAGAAGGGAAGGCGTGTACAGAGACAACAACCAGGTCAATGCCATGAGAGGAAGTTTAATATTCTATGTTTTTAATATTTCATAATACATGTATAAAAAGATAATGTGTAGTACTTTTGTAATTGATATTATGCTAGTATTAACAAGTTCTATCTCACCCTTGAGTATGAAAGGATGGACAATTCTTTTATAAAGTATCCTTAGAAATACTCCTAAAAAGATAATTATTTTCTCGATCTTATATAAATTTTATTATATGCTTATAGTAACTAATAATGAAGCTAATCCACCTACTTGAAATTTTTATATTTTAACATTAAGTGTCATTCATTCGAAATACAAACTGAGATATTATATTCTGCAATGATGAACAGATAAAGAGCTTCTTGTAGCCAATTGCACTTCATGATTTGGCCCTTGATTGAATTTCCAATGGAATATTTCATTTCAATTTGTATAAATCAAAAAGAATGAGAAGGAAAAAAGCTTCCACAAAACAACCTTAGAAGCAGAAAAGAGATTATTTTTTCCAGCTTTATTGAGGTATAATTGATATATAACACCATGTAAGTTTAAGATATACAGCATAATGATTTAATATATTTATATATTGCAAAATGATTACCATGGTAGCATTAATTAACACTCTAATTAACACTCTATCCCATCACATAAAAGTTACATTTTTCTTTTGTGGTGAGAACATTTAAGATCTCTCTTGGCAACTTCCAAGTTTATAATACAGTATTAACTATAATCACTGTACTATGTATTAGATCCCCAGAACTGTTATTCTTATAACTGAAAGTTTATGCCCTCACTTTCTCAGCCCATTTGATTGATCTCCCCATTTTCTCCACCTCCCCGTCCCCCTGTCTCAGCCCCTGGTAGCTACTATTCTCTCTGTTTCTGTGAGATCAGCTTTTTTAGATTTATATGTAAGTGTTATTATACAGTATTTGTCTTTTCTCTGACTTATTTCACTTAGCACACTGTCCTCTAGATTCATCCAAGTTGTCACAAAGGACAGAATTTCCTTTATTCTCATGGCTGAATAATATCATATTTTTTATATGTATATATATGTGTGTGTGTGTGTGTGTGTGTGTGTGTGTGTGTGTGTGTGTGTGTATCTGTATCTCAATCACATCTTCTTTATCCAGTCATCCTTTGACAGACAGGTTGTTTTCATACCTTAGCTGTTGTGAATAGTGCTGTAGTGGACATGGGAGTGCAGGGATATATATCCAGAAATGAGACTGCTGGATCATATTGTAGTTCTATTTTTAATTTTTTGAGAAACATCTATACTGTTTTTCATAGTGGCTGCACTAATTTACATTCCCACCAATAGTGCATAAGGGTTCCCTTTTCTCCACACTTTCACCAACACTTGTTATCTCTTATCTTTTGTATAATAGCCATTCTGACAGGTATGAGGTGATATTTTTTGTGGTTTTGATTTGCATCTCCCCAATGATTAGTGGTAATGAGCACCTTTTCATGTACCTGTTGACCATTATTGAATGTCTTTTTTGATAAACTATTTGGTTACTCAGCCCTTTTTTTTTTTTTTGCTATTAAGTGGTATGAGATTTTTACATATTCTAAATATTAACCCTCATCAGATATATGGCTTGCGAATACTTTCTCCCACTTTATAAGTTGCCTTTTCATTGTGTGGATCAATTCTTTTGCTGTGCATAAGCTTTTTAGTTTGATGTAGTCCCACTTGTTTTGTTTGTTTGTTTGTTTGCTTTTGTTGCTTGTGCTTTTCTTGTCATATCTAGGAAATCATTTTCAAAACCAGTATCGAGGAGCTTAACCCTATGGTTTCAGGTCTTATGTTTAAGTCTTTGATTCATTTTGAGTTAACTTTTGTGACTGGTGTAAGATAGGGGTCCAATTTCACTTTTCTGCATGTAGGTTATCCAGTTTTCCCAATACTTTTTATTGAAGAGACAGTCCCTTTCCCCACTGAGTGCTCTTGGCTCTCTGTCAAATATTAGTTTAGTTTTGGGCTTTCAATTCTGTTACATTGACCTGTATATCTATTTTTATGCCATTGCTATACTGTTTTGATTATTGTAGCTTTGTAGTATAGTTTAAAATCTGGAGGTATGATGCCTCTGGCTTTGTTCAACTCTCTCAGGATTGCTTTCGTTATTCGTGATTTTTTGTGGCTCTTTACAAATTTGAGGATTGTTTTTCTATTTCTGTGAAAAATGCCAGTAGAATCTTAATAGGGTTTGTATCAAATCTACAGATGGCTTTGAGTAATGTGGACATTTTAACAATGTTAATTCTTCTGATTCATGAATGTGGAATATGTTTTCGTTTATTTGTTTCTTTAGTTTCTTTTATTGAAGTCTTGTAGTTTTCATTGTACAGATCTTTCACCTTCTTGGTTTAGTTTATTCCTAAGTATCTTAACTGTTTTTGATGATACTGTGAATGAGATTGTTTTGTCAGATGTTTTGTTTTTAGTCTATAGAAACACAGCTGTTTTCTGTACATTGATTTTGTATCTTTCAGCTTTACTGAATTTGTGGATTAGTTTTAATAGTTCTTTTTTTTGGCAGAGTCTTTAGGATTTTCCATATATAAGATTATATCATCTGCAAAGCAATTTTACATCTTCCTTTACTGTGTGGATGCCTTTTATTTCTTTTTCATGCCTGATTGCTCTGGCTAGTACTTCCAGTACTGTGTTTCAATAGGAGTAGTGAGATTGGTCATACTCGTCTTGTTTCTGATCTTAAAAAAAATGTTTTCAACCTTTCAGCATTGAATATGATGTAGGCTGTGGGTTAGTAATATCTGACCTTTATTGTGTTGAAGTATGTTCCTTCTATACCCAATATATTGAGAGTTTTTTTAAAGATGAAATGATGTTGTATTTTGTCAATTGTTTTTTTTCAAAAGAGGCTATTTTAGACTCTTGGGTCAACCAGGCCTTTGGCCTTGGGGTTAGCAGGAGAGATGCCCAGGATAGCTATTATGTCCATGAGTCTGATAAAGTACCCCGAAGCACACCTTGGGAAAATATTTGTTCCATTTTTGATACTATTTAGATTGTATTTCTTGGCTTCTCTGCCTCAACAAAGCAGAGAAGAAACAATACTAACAAAACCCATGTTGAGGAAGTCAGAGACATTTTTTTTTTTTCTTTTTGAATTCCAAGGACTGTCAGTCTTGGCAGGTCACAGACAGTTATGAAATATTGCATTGATTGCTGTAAGCCTATATCTTCTTTCCAAGCCTTAGTTTCTCAGTTTTACTTGGGAGTAATAGTAATACCACCCATCGTGGCTGGGTCATTTTTAGGGATAAAAAGCCATTACGTATAGAAATATGCTTATTAAACTTTTAAATATGCTGCGAATATAAGAGATTAAATATCCTCTGTGTTGCTGATTTTCAAGAATGACCAGATTAATTTTTAGCTATTAGAAAGCTGATGTCAAAACTCGTATCTATTCTTCAGTAAATTATATTATGTTGTGACTACTTCCTTCCTCCAAAAATTCATGAAACTCGACTGTTTTCATTTTGAATAAAAAAATGTGGCCTGTGTAAATGATCCTATTTTATAAATTGGCCCTTGTGGGAAAAAGAGATTTGTTTACCACTGTCAGGAGAAAGCAGTGTCAGACAGGGGCACATGGGGGCCAAAGTTATGGATTTATAGAAATATCTGGCAAAAGAGGAAAATGGCAAGTAATTCCATTTCAAGGAAACGTAAGTTACAATGAGGGATATGATGAGAGGAGGTGAGAAGTTAGGAAGATCCCTATGAGATCCATGGGACTTCTATAAATAATTTAGGCTAAGAGATGCTTAACTTTGCGTCATAAAATCTGTATAGCGGCACCGTGATAGGTGGAGATCAGTTAGAAGATCTTGGCAGTACTGTAGGTGTGTATTGGTGAAGGACAGTGCCAAGCATGACAAATGGGAATGGAGGGGAGAATTTGCTTAGGAGAGAGGCTAAGAACCTTGAATCCATTGACTCAGTCACTCTTTAGAATTGCAAGTAAAAGAACAAAGTCTAACATTATTCTTAAGTACTATCTTGAGTGACTAAGAGGATGAGGATGCTAATTACAGATATAGGAAACCCAGAATGAAAGAAGCCATTACGGTAGGAAAGAAACTGAGTTTGATTTGAACTTGAAATTATTTTGGCATGATAGTGAAGTGTTATATCCCAGATGATAGCTTCCTAGTAAGCCCCTTTCCTGCCTTAGATGAAGATAACAAAGGCCATTCTCCATAGCAGACAATCCTGTTTGAATCTAAAAAAAAGGAAACAGTGTTTTTCTGGTCATTGTTTCCTAACTTTTTTCTTAGATTCAATGCCAATAGTGTCATTTTCTATTTAAAATACGAACCATTTAAAATATTTTTGAACTTATATTCAGAAAATAGTAACTTTACAACAGCAAGAGCCTTATGATTTTTAGTTCCTGTGTGTGCTTATTTATGTTAAAAATTATTCTCAATAATATTTCTGATCTTTTAAAATGTATATCTTCATTCTCATTACTTAATATGAGTATTTTTTATTCAAAGTCTAGGCCTAATATTAAGAGACTAGTGCTATTAATTTATTTGATATCTATTTCTAAGCAAAACAATTTTAAAATGGAATGATCTTTGACAGAATCTTATGTTATCAAAGGTAAAATAAAAATATGATTGTTTTAATTTTTGTGCATGATTGCTTTTGTAGTTTCATACTGCCAGTAGAATCCCTTGTGTAAATTAATAAAATTACATGGAAGGGTAAAGGTGTTTCCATAGAATTTTATATTCTTTAGTTACATGTTATCTGCAAACATAATTAGCTGAAGGAATGGAAAATTGTGCTTCTAGGATGTCAGAAGCAAAGCTTGAAATGGGACATAGGTCCCATTTAGAATATACAAAAAGGATCTTGTTGGGACTGCAGGCATTGTTTTTTTAGTGTCTTTGAAGACTCTACTTCATAGTTAAGAATCTGTGAGATAAGAAATATTTGCAAACACTGATCTGGAGTCAGAAGAATGTGGAAGCAGAGGCAGTGTGTCTGCATGTGTGAAAACACCGGATGAACTGAGAAGTGGAATGGATTGGGTCCAGTCTTTTTTTTTTTCTCACTATGTGTCTTTGTTTAGAGACTAGCTTTCCAACCTGATTTTATAATACATACTGTCAGTGCTTAATCCAGCAAAAAATAAAATTATGTATAGGATTATTAGAACTTAATTTTGCAATCTCACTATTTTTTTGTTCTTACTAAGTTGTTCTATTGTAAGAGAGCCAACGATGGAAAATTAATTTCTCCAGTGGGAAGGCTTCCAGCATCACTCCATCTCGCTCTCAGGTCTCTAATTAGTTGTACAGTAGATTAAAGGATAAGAAATTTAGAATCAATGAAGGATAATCTGAATGAATTGAATCAGTCAAAAACTGTGATGACTGGTAATTTTTATTTCTTAAACATTTAGAGTAGCATATAGTACCAGTGGCATATAGAAACACTGAATTTGATATTGGAGTTATATATTCAAATCTTGCCTTGGTTACTTTGCCACTTCATAGCTGTGAAGTCTTTAGATAAGTAATGAAACTTTGAAGGTCTCAAATTTACTTGCTCCTGCTTCCTCTTTACTTCATCTGTAACTGTAATAAAATTTAAAAATATGGACTTGTAGACTGTGCAGATAGTTACATTCAGGAGATCGAACTTGTTATTTAAATATACTTCCAGTCAGGGCTCTGTGTCTGAACTGTGCATTAGAAAGTGGATGCCACACCTGAACATCAGATAGGGCTCCCTGTTTATCTTTTTGTTCCTGAAGCATTAATTCATTTTTACAGCTATGGCTTTTTATAATATATAAATCAAAGTTGAAAGTCTTTATCAAAGTAACTAAATTTAATGTTAACTACTCCTTCAAGGATGACATGTCACTCTAAATTTACATGAAATAGATGGCTAAAATATTATTTGTTATCACTGATACTGCTATGCCTTTGTGGCCACACCCTTTGATTAGAAATAGACTGGTCTTATAATTTATTATCCAAACCAGGACTCTTTAGAGAGTGAAAACGGCAATATTAAGATTTCTGTGTGAAAGGGACAAACTAGGGCTGACTGGAGGCAAACAGGGATAAGGCAGAACTCTCATTTCAAAGTCCTATCTGCAGGCATATGATTAGCTTGCAGTTTGGCCCAGCCTCAAAGCTCCCTGGGCAGAGATTCTCTTTCACTAGGCCACAGTGATTCTGACTTAGCAAAAGGTTGTTCCTTCCCTTATCTAGGTCTTTTATGTTGATTAAAGAAATAGATTTAGGTTTTGTTTTTGTTTTGTTTTATTTTAATTACTTAAACTTCTTCACAGGCAGCAGAGAAGAGGAAAAATAGCTAAGTATAGCTCGTCTTTGTTCAGACTAACATATTGAAATGATTTTTTAAAAATCAGAAATTAGTATCTATAATTGCTGCCTTTATCCTTTTGCATCCATTCTCTCTATCTGCTGTTTGATTGCCACTCCTAGCAGAGCTCTTTGGATATTGAAAATTGCATCAATTTGCACCTAAGCTCAGACGCTATATCTCGCAATTAAATAAAAGACATATATTCTCACATCGCATGGATTGGATTGTTCTAAGAAATATAAAGTGAATTTACAACAAAGATTTAAATTTGCTTCATTTTTTGCATCCTAAAAGGAGAAATCATGAAGTAAACAAGTTTTGACAATTTTTACTTTATATAAAAGTATTACAAAGCAGCAAATACTCCAGATAAGAAGATAGCCTTAACAGTTAAAGTTTCAAAGATGCATATTTAAAAACATTTTTTTCTTATGGGGGATAATTATACAATACTGTATTATGATTTTGAATGAATTTTACTGTAACTACTGTATTATCTAATTCAACCTCTACTAACTTCTTTCTCAGAGGTTGCCTTTCTTTGATTTGGTGTAAAAGCCATTAGATTCTATTACAGTTCCTTTCCTTTCTCTCTGTTTCAAAATTTGGGTTATCTCAGGAAATGATCAAGTGATACTCTGTGTTGGCCTCTTACTCTCACACTCTTGCTCTTCCCTTGACAACCTAGTTCCTATAAACCTGATCTCCTTTTCTCCCCTGGTTATTACTTTCTATGTTTCCCAGATGTGGAACTGGATTTGAGAGAATCCTCTTCTCACTGTCTCCAAAGAATATTGCAACCTTCCTCCTTTAGTCATCTGCGGTGATTTTTAGACTTGGGTAGATCCCATTCTTTAGATCATCTTCCCTGTAGAAGTTACATAATCATAGCCTTTAATAGCAGGGAGGAATGTTAGAGATTTTCTATGGTCCAGAGCCCTTCTGTTGCTAATAAGCAAATTAGAGGTTAAGTGACTTAAATGCTGCATAGTTAGGAATTTTGAATAGTCTATTAAGCATAATTTTTACCAAGAAAATGTAGCTATATTTATATCATCAAGGAAGTATTAATGAGGGCTATTGGCCAGGAGATAGAAATAGCCCAATTATGTAGAACTGGATAATTGTTTTTATTAAGATAGGGTTGGTCCATTTTACCTATTCTCTACTATATTGCTGTAGAGTACTATAATTAATTCCTTTGAAGCCTGCTAATATAATATTAGAGTAGCTAATCCAATTGTTGGAGTACTATTCCCACAAGCCACTAGTGGCGGTAAGCGTATATACCGTCTTCTACGACTTCTAGAGTCCAGAAGAGTCTACCCTGTTCCTCAGACTACACACTCAACTCTTCTTCACTTTCTCTCTTTCCCATCTCCTCCTTCTCCCTGGAAACTCAGGTTGGAACTCCTTTCCTTTAAGATTTACTCAAGTCTGTATCAAAACACGTCACTATGCATGTATTTATTTGCTCGGGAATATTCCATTTTACCCCAGTTTATTACTCTCGAACAATTAATTTCAATGCTTTCCATCTTAGTGTTTTCATATGTAAAATATAGATATAACCACTTATCTTGAAGGGACAAATGAAAAGTAAATTAAATAAATAAAACATACTAGAAAAAAAGTTAAAACAGTGACTGGCACAGGATGTGTTTTCAATAAATGTTAGTTTGCTTTTCCTCTTTTCCCTACCCTCCCTCAAAACTTCAAAAATATAATAGTTTTCCGTAAATAATTATACATTTTATTTCTATCTGTTTTGTGCATATTTTCCAAATATCTTTAGGCTAGAGTTAATTGATTTTTGTAATTATGTCAAATGAAGAGGAAAACTGCCTATGAAAATATGGGTTATTTATATCCTCATTTTCAAACGCAAACAAAGAGATTTGCTATTTGTTTAACATGACAGAAACATCTCGAATAATTTTAGTGTCTTTTCTTTTTCTTTGTTGTTTTCATAAAATAGATGTTTTTTTCAGTTACTTTATAAGCCTCTGATCTTTCTGCTGCCTGGATCCATTTAGAGACATAACTGTTTTTTAAGTTTTCTTTCAAATTCATCTAACCTTATACTTTTTTATATTTTTAAAGTTTAATTTCTTTAACTCGTATTATTTTCTGATTTTTAATGTCTATACTATAATAATCAATTACTTAATTATCTTCTAATTTTATTTTAAAATAATTATTAACTCCTCTTCTAAACCTAATATTTACTATACTGAAATGTTAATTTTGAATGTCCCATGTTTATGTTAAAAAAATTCTGCGGGGGAGAGAATTGTGTTTTGGTGAGAAAGTAAAGGGAGAGAGAAGTCATAGTGATTTGGTAAATAAGCCTTTAATTCTCTTGGCAGTTTTATGTATTAGTACTGATTTGCTAATTGTTCTTTTTTCAGTTAAACTTGACTTCTATTCCAGAATTGAGCTGTTAATGTGATTGTAATCAGTAAAGCTTGCTCTATGGATTTATAACTGATTAAAGGTCAGTAAATTATTTGGACATTTGAAGCCAAATCAACACAATTTATAGAGAACCATGAATGTAAAGTCCACAGTTTAATTTTAATTTAAAGGTAATTTAAAGAAAAAGGGCTTTTATTATATTGTACAGTTAGAATTACCATTATTCAAAATAAATTACAGCTGAAGTGCTTCTGTAGGGTATAAAAGGATCATTGAACTAGTTTGCCCATCTTGGCAAAAAAGTATTAAATAGATATAGTCCTCTTAGACTTTATCTCTCTGTGTGAATTCCCAGAGGATACTATAGAAGATAACAAAAGGGTATGGTAAAAATGACTAAATCTATTCTCTGTAATGAGAATGGTATATAACTTATTCATAATCATACATAAGAACCAATACATTTATTAAGCACTCACAATATGCCAATCATTATTACAAACCCATTATAGGTATTAGTTCATTACCCTGTTATAATAACCCTGACAATGCTGATATTGTCATTATTCTTATTTTGCAGATGAGATTAAGGGACGTTTAGCCTTGCTATAATATACAATTTCACTCACCCACGGCACATAAATAATAAAGTCTCATACCTGTCTTCATTTCTCCCCTTATTGTGTCTAGAGAATAGTTTCTGTTGGGTTTGTATGTATCCTATGTATCCTGTGTTCTTTTTTCTCTGATGGTCACTTGCTAGCAAGAAGCCAGATTCTCTTTTCTGATTTTCTAATCAGTGTGATGAAGAGTACCCCATACATTTCCCACCACATTCTATTATTATTGTAGCCTTGTATTTGATTTTCTGTCAACTTGGAAGGAAAAAAAAAGAGTGAAGTATCTCTTCTAGTGAGTTATCATTTTAAAAAATCAACTCGAATTTTGTTGGTGCTTTACAAATGACTATTATTTTATCGTGACTTTTTCTGAGTCACACAGTGTCAATGATTAATAAAAAAATCACTAGTAGACTCAGTTTATACATCTTTAAGTATCTGTTTGTTTGTCTCCAGTTGGTTATACAAGTACTTGAAGCTGGCATAAGTCAGCTTCACATTATTTCTAGAAAATTAAATATTTATGCTTAGCAACATTCCTGCCTATAATTTTAGATAGGACTGTTTATACCTTCTCAACCTCTGGTTCCCACTGGGAAAAACTCACTCAGGTGCCTATTTAGAGTGGATCATAAGTCCGAGAATTACTAGATACGTGTCTCATATGTTCCATTTTACCTTGTTTTCCCTCTGAGAAGGGAGTTGTTCGTTAACCATGATTCCTTGGCCAGATCTTTTGCTTAATCTAGTCCAGACCTACATAAAATATTTGACCAACATTCTTCTCTTACAAAAAGAAATTGATTTATTTTTTCTCCCAAATTACATTTTGTTTCACATTTTAAAAAAATGAAAAATTTAGAACATAAATTTTAATGTGTTCTTTTCCTGAAAATTTATTTTCCTCTAATTCAACAAACATTTCAAACATTCCTTTGAACATGTAAACATTCTTTTGATGACCCTCTCTCTCATGTATGGAATAGAAAGGAATAAAAAAA
>NW_011888806.1:5428548-5440656 GCF_000151845.1 Pteropus vampyrus | reverse complement strand
CCAGGTCTCTGCTGGAATAGGACAAGGACTGAATCTTGTGCTATGTTAAATGTTGTTCTCTGGAGAAACACTGATGCAGGGAAAGGTGCAAGAGAATGACAGATAGGTCAGTTCACTAATATGAGCCAGATACGTGACTATCACTCAGAAGGCCTGAACTTTGTGAAGTTCAACCAGGATGGTTGAATGTAAACATCAGAGAAATAAAAGCATAATCCACTTGAGTTCATTAGGAATATGATGACAATTTATTTCTGTTGTATGTGGTTATACTCCTATGATATTTGTCTTAACCTCTGTTAGCTTTTCAAGTAATCATGCCAAAGACGTGAGTATTTCACTAGAAAGGATGGATTGAGTACTAAATTTGCTACAGCATTAAGCTTACACTTTCTCTTTGTTTAATCTTGATTTTTTTTTCATTTTGAAAAGTAGTTTTATGTTAAGAGTCACAAAGAACATAATAAGATATAACCTGAAAAAAAAAAAAAAAACAACCCTTTGTTAATATAGGGAACTAAAAGCCACGTGGTTTTTTTTTTTTTTTTTTTTTTGCGGGGTATTCAGAATAAAACCTCAGAAGCAAAAGTATACATTAAAAAAAAAAAACGAATCTTTTAGGAATGTGTTTTTTATACTATAGCCATAGGCTAGTTAATATCTACTGGACAGTATTTTTCTCTTGATACTAATTTATGAGTTTTATGTTTCACCTTTATGTTCTTGTTAACTATTCTTTAATCATTTGTATTTGAAGCAAAAGAAAAGATTAGATTTGTAGCTGGACTAAGTCCCTATGTCACATTATTCTTAAAGAATTCACTCTCTGTATGCTTTTAATCCTGGATGGAGTTCTGTTGTGTTGGTTCCGGTATTCTGGAATAATAGTCGTCTTTCTGATGTGTAGATTTTATCATCAAAGATTCTTAACTCTGAATGATTAGTATCCAAGAATAATAGTCCTAAATGGTTCACTATCACATGTGGATTAGAACCTAAATTCCCAAATGGCTTTTTTTTTTTTTTTTTAGACTCTGATTCTCTAAGAAGCTGACAGTACAGAGTTGTGTCTTTTGGCTTCTTTCTAAGTCCTCTTCGTATAAACTGGTTTCTGTTAGGGGAAGAAAAAAAAGATGACATCTGCATACTTATTTCACTGCTTGTAAGTTTCCAGCAATCATACTGAATTACATCTGCACAGTTCAACAATTTTCATATTTCTCCTGGCTTGCTTTTTCTGTATTAGGAACTCATCGACTTAGTGCCCTCGTAGTTATCTGAAAGATAAAATTAGTGGATAAATTTATTATCTTGTGTGCTTTTTTTCTCATTAAAATAAGTCCCATGCTATCTACCTGACACAGTTGTTAAGCAGTTCAAATAAAAAATTGCAAAGTACAATAATATATATTAATTTTTCAATATCCACTATATTTTGTGGAATATATAAATGTATCAGGTACTCTTTTATGCCCTGGGTATATAGTGATAAATAAAACGGGGGAAAAGTGAAAAGCCATGTCTTCCTAAAGCTTATTTCTGCAGTGAGAGACAGACAATGAAGAAATAATGAAAGAAAGAGATATAAAGAGAAAGACAGCAGGGTAAGGAACTAAGAGAGTGAGGGAAGGTAAGAGTTTTGATTGGTGGTTGATTATATCATCTCTGAGGAGATGATATAGAGTAGACTGAAATGAAGTGATTATCTAGGACTATCTAGTATTCTAGATGAGGGGAGAAGGAGGGAGAAGAGAGGAGGAGAAGAGTTAGAAAACCATGTTTGGCATGTTTAAGTTCTGGCAAGGGTGTTACTGTAGCTATACTGTAGCAAGCAAGGGTGAGTACGGTAGAGGAATAGTGCCAGGAGGAAGACAAAAGATTATTATTTAACCCATTGAGAATCACATGTTGCATAATGATAACAGTATCATAGAATCTCACTATCATTTAAAATGTTTAGTTTTTTAATGGAAAAGTATGCTTTAAGCTTTATTTTGCTGTCAAAAATCTTTCTGTTACCATCCTGGTAACATGACGGAATCTAAGGGCAGCACTTGCTGTTGCTGTCGGAACCTCCACCCACAACCTCACTCCACTTTGCATCAGGGTGCTTGAAATTTTAGGATTATTTAGGTCAAAAGAAACCAGATTTTGCAGGGAAGAACTTTCCTATTTGATCAAGAACAAATATTGGAGTGTGTGGGGAATGGTTTAGGAACCATGGAGCCACGGAGTGAGGGAATCAGGCACAGGTCCCCTTCTGCTGTGGGCTCTCCATTTGGAGGGCTTTCTCGGCAGCAGTAACCAGAGTACCTGGCATGTGGTGTGTGTCACCTTACATTAACTGTTTACAAGGCACAGATTGAAGATTATCTTGTATTTCTTAGTTGGATGCACTGTACCAGTGTGGTAATATTCAAAGATAGAGTTGATAAGATTTAAAGAATTCTCCTTCCACCCATGTTTTTGGAAGAAAGAACTCAGACAAGTTTTAGTTATGGAGACAGTATTTGGAAACGTCTTATTATGTTTTTCTGACTGATCCCCCAAAAGATTCTTCTTATCTATAAACAAAGTAACTCTCCACATACTATATATTTAATGATTTTTCACAAGAGGAATATAAACTAAAGTTTAAACTGCTATCTAGGAATTTAAAAAGAAACTTGTTAATACTAGGCTTTGCAGAATGGAAAGAAAAATAGGATATTTAAAGTGTGGCTTAGTACTGAATTGAAATGAGTATGAGTAAACAGTGGAGCAGAAATGCTACAAAGATGCACACATTTCAATGTGGCTGATTGTTGTTAGGGCTTAGAAGTGTAGGCTGCTGACAAACTTCTTTGAACCCGACAATTGTTGCATTTAGCCTGCGTATTAAAGTTGAAGTTGTAACTTTTGCAAAAAAATTTCTAGCTACTAACTAAAATGGCAGTGTGAAGAAATTCTGAATTTTTTTCAAGCTCATCTCAAATATATATAAAAATTATCGCAATTAGGATATTTATATTTCTAGAAAAATGAAGTATACTCTAACAGTATGTTTGGGAGCTCCTTATACTCATCAAGATTCATTTTACAAATCTTTATTGAGCAATTACTGCTGTATTCAAGGCCCTGTATTACTCACTGTAAAGGCGCTTCACCAGATTAAATTATAGAGTTTGCCCTCAATTTACAGCACATGGGAGTTATTGCAAGACGCAGTTCATGCAGATTCAGTTAGTACTCCCAAATGATGTATTAAATTGACCTCTTGGTACTTTTATGAAGGAATCTTTTAATTTTAATTTCTAACACAAACTGTTTATTGATTTTTTTAAATAGAAGGACAAGAGAAAATATGTGCTAACCACACTAAGTGCCTGTTGAATGAGCAGTCCAAAATTTAGATAATAGTGGTCAAATTCCAGTTAGAGCACTTAGTCCGGCCTGTCCAGTTATGCAGTTAGCTGAGCATCTATCTCTCTTCTCTAGAATTTGTGTAATGCCAGAGGGATGAGAATTTATGCTACATATCTCATTGCTCCCATGGTGACTACCACTTAATGGTTCAATAGCCGACACTATTTTTATATAAAATAGACAAAATTGCTCATGTGAGGAAAGCAGAAGCTATTAAGCCAGACTGAATTAAAAAGAAAAAAAATCCTGGTTTATGTAACAATGTAATCTTCTGTATTTTAATATACAGTAGAGTTAATAATTCTTATTTCATTGGAGTCTTAGGCTTAATTTAAGTGAGATACATGAAAATTCTAATACACAATACGAGACAAGAACACTTATTGCTTGATTTCCCAACATCTCTTTTCCTCTATCCATTCCTAATAGCTCCTGATTTCATTGTGCATATCTATGGATATTGTAGCACTAGGAATAAACCATGTGACTTAGGCTGAGCCAATCAGTGTATTCAATTCTCTTGCACATGGGAATTGGTGAGGAGTAGATAAATGACCTAACCTGATCCAATTAGAGAGTCCCAGAACTCATTCTTGGAACTTAGAAACTTGAACAAAGATTTTACCATTTTCTGTATGGTACTGTATGTGGATGAGAAATATTGAACTGCTGCTGTAGCTGTCTTGGCTCTCAGCCCAGAGACTAAGCCAGTGAGCAGAGCAGAGCAGAGCAGAGCAGAGCAAAGAGAATTGCAGAAAAATAGAGCCAAGCCTTGACGGTATTGTGAACCTCTGGATCAAAGTATGCCTAGAGCCTATCGTTCGTTCCTTTAGACTTTTTATAATGCAAGCCAACAATTTCTTGTTTAAAATTGATTTTTTTCCTTTTTTTATTGTGTAATAAATTTTTTATTGATTACCGTAGCAGTTGGTAATCAATTGATTAAGCCGTTGGCAATCAATTAAGCAGTTGATTACTACACTGGAAAGGATCACATTCCTTGTGGCTTTTTATCTTTTCGTTTGAAGGAATTATGGTTTAGGAAAAGTTAGGTCTCAAATCTCAGTTCCAAAATTAATACCAAACCGTACCCTTTGAAGAATGAGAATACTGTATTATGAAGTTTGGCATGAAACTGCTGTCAGCTTGACTGACTTGGAATCCCAGTTTCATCAGCTACTAGATATGTGACCTGTAGAAATTTACTCAACATATCTAAACCTGTTTCTCATCCTCCAAAAGTATACTTTACTACAGAATTATTGTTAAAGAAGATATTTCCTACACCAAGTGCTTTGCCTATCAACGTAATAAGTACTTAGTAATTATTAATCAATATTATTATCATTTATTGTGCCTTTAGCTTGACTTTAGGGGAAGCACTATTAGGGAGTTCTTCAATCTCAAATAGGACTTTCAGGATTAAAGCAAAGAAACGAAATGTGTTATGAGTAAGTCAATGTGTTTCTGATTTGATTTGAATCACTTTCTCTTATTCAATTAAAAGAAGACTGAGGTATGCAGTAAAAGGCTTATTATATTTTAGAAGGTATACTGTTCAGTGGGGAATATTTCCTACAAAATAGGAAAGTTGAGCTATAGAGAGGAATTGTTGAATGTCTAGATTTGAATTGTTGTAAAAAGCCAAAAGCCAAATTTCATACATGTATATTAAAATTATTTTAAAGATGTACTCTGAGTGGTTGGTTTTGAGAATTAGTTTTTCTAATGTATGTAGAAGGTTATAATTGAGTAGTCTTGAAAGGGTTATGGTAGTCCATGGGAGAAAGATCAGACTTTATTAACTTATTTTATGAGGACAGAATTCACATTTGCACACTGAAAAGTGAAAAGTATTTGAAAAAACACAAAAAGAAATTAAATAGACTATAATTCTATTATTCAGAAATAAGCATTGTTAACATTATAACATATGGCCTTCATTTTTGTTACACACACACAAACATTTTAGTTTTGTTAAATGTGTGTTTTGTATAGGCAAACACATGCATATGTACATGTTTATGAGTAATTGGGAGTTCTGGATTCATGGATACTTAGTAACTATTCTTAGGTGTCACAAAGGCACCCTAACCTTAGTACGTTTAGAACTGAAATTCTTTCCTACTTCCCTCTCCATACACTGCTTCATCATGATGTCTGTTTCACTGGGAGGTATCACCATCTGTCAGTTGTGAAAGCCAGAACCCCTGGAGTAATGCTTAATGTCTCCTTTAATCTCCATCCCCATAACCAGTCAAATACAAGTCCCATTGCTTCTGCTTCCTAAATAGCTCAAATCCATTTATTTCTCTTGATCTTTATACTACTCCCTAGCTCAAGTGTCCATCATCTCTTACTTCAACTATTGCAGTAACTCAACAACTTGAATACCCGTGTCTTCTACTCTGACTAATATAGTCTTCTCAGAATAATTTGAATAATATTTAAAACATAAAATAGTATCATTTCCCTACTATGCTTAAAATCTTTTGTTACTGCATGATTCCCATAAATATTAAGACAAAACATAAAACCTTTACCATGACTTATAAGACTCTGGGTTTTCAGACCTCTACCTCTTCATCTACATTTTTTCCCCCAAACCAGACTGACTTTTCGTGTATCCAAGTGTGCTGTGATCCTTCTTCCGTGAGACCATTGGGTTTGCTGCTTCCTTTATCTAGATAACTCTCAACTTCACCCCTCCCCATGATGCCTCACCTTTCTAATTAAATGCTATTTTCTCACTGAAGTCTTCTTGGCTCTATAGACCAAATCAGATCTCTCATCTTTCCATGATATGTACTTGTCTTTCACAGCATTTATCCCAGTAGGAATTAAAATATGGTAATTGTGTAGTACTTCATATGATATGTGAAATGTACTGCTGTATACTTCACAGGGTCAGGACTATTATTTTATTTTCTCAGAGCCATATCTCCATTATTTAGCATGGAGACGGTGATTCTTGTTTATGTAATTTATTGAGGAATTATCCTAGAAGGGAACTGAAGAGAGTGAGTAAAGAACAGGGTACAGGTAGAAGCTAGGTAAAGAAATGGTTCCAGAAATTTATCCTCTGCCTGATCTCAAAGGTATCTATGGAGTTTAATTTTACCACAGAGGTCATTACATCTGAAAACCATGGACGTGAACTATGGTGGACCTGGACTATGATACACGTTAATCTTCATCCATGAGCCACCTCTCCATGTGTGTGAGTGCTTAGGTATGAGCCTACAGTGCCTGGATTGTAAAGGGGATCTAGGCAAGGCACCAACAGCATCTGGTACTGACTGAGATCTCTGGAGGTTGCATGGAAGAGGTCTCAAGTATTAAATAGGATCAATACATAACTTATAGTGAAAACATGTTCTTAGGAAAAGGAACAAAACAAAATTAGGAAAGTGCTGAGCATGTTTTTTGGGGAATAACGAGTTATTTGTTTTAAATAAAATACAGACTAAGTGAGGAGTAGATATTTGAAGATAAAATTATAAAAATGGGTTGAGTACCACAAAAAGAAATAAAACTCAGGCTGGTATAAAATATACATTGTTCAATGAAGATATTCAACAGATATATTTGTATAATTTTGGGTTAATTTTAAAGGTCTGAAGATCTGTAAATATAAAGATTTTTACTGCTGAGGCACAACATCTTGCTTTTCCCTACACTATAAATTGAATGTTAATTTTGGTAAGCACAAAATTGTAAGATATTATACCTGGCATTGAGAAATTTTCAATATATGAAAACACACATTCTCTCTCTCTCTCTCTCTCTCTCATTCAGCTTCATATGTGTTAAATGTATCTAACAAGGAAAGATTGTTCTAAAATATCTTACTTTTATGTTTTTAGATGCCAGAAAAAGAATTGGAAAGTGATTTTTGAAATAAAACACCAATGAAGAACAGTAAAATGAAAACTTATAAGGATTTTGTGCACATGTAGAAAATCTTGAGTCCATAAACATTATTCATAAACATTATTTAAAATATTTAAAGAAATGTTACAGTGTATCATGATTAGTAAATCATAAATGTAATATTTACTACTCAATTCAATTTTTCCCTTTTATAAAATGCTGTTGGATACCTCTCTACCTTATTGAGGGGGTGGCAATTGAAAAGTTAATGAGTTAATATCTATAGAGGGTTTTTGAGGCCTTTAGATGAAAAGTACAATATAAATCCAAAATATTAATCTTTAAGTGTGAAATATTCTAATTACTTCCCATTGCCACAGGACATTATTGGAGATTTATACCTTCCTCTGAAATATCTGGCACAATTGTTATAGGAGACAGAATAATTTTAAGTGAATCATTATAATTCTGTGGTCGTTATCATGTATCAAAATTAATAGTTTAAGTATATCTGTTACATTTACGTATTCAGCATCCGAATACTTCCCATTATTCATTTACTGATATAATAAACATTAAGATGATTTAAAATGCTGATTCATTATGCTGTATTATCCATGTTGCTGCCAGATTTTTGTGTGTGTGTGTGAAATAAGGTCTAAGGAAAAAATAGGAAGATTTTTAAAGTTGAAAGAAGATGAAATATTGTGCTCAGTATATTGGCTTTAAAGTAAAACATATTCACTAACTGTTCTATGATAGTAAAGGAAGAAAATAGTCATTGCAGCAATATTCTTATATTTATTTAATAATAAGGGTACCATTTATTGACTCCATATATTTGCCAGGTATAGGGCTCATCGTATTTCATACATTATTATGATCTTCATTGTCACCCTATGTAATGGAAATGGAACTCTGGAATTTAAACATGAAGAAAATGAGGCAAAAAAGCAGGTAATTATCGAGCTTAAGATCACAGAGCTACTTGGAGGTGGAGCCGGATTTAAACTCAGGCATTACGACTCCTGAGCTTATTCTTTAGCCCCTGCATAATACTAAATCTCCAAAATGCTACTTTCCCAATATTCTATTTCTCTATTATGGATTTTATTGAGTCTAGAGTATATGTCAAGATAATTTTAATAACAAAATGAAACTAGAAAGAATTCTCAGTTGAAGCAGAAGTCTCCTATGCCAAGTTTTTCTACATGAGCTCCTTATCTGGGTTCTTGCCAAACCAATAAGCATAAACACAGAAATTGCAAAGAATCCAAGACACAAATCACATTTTTGTTAGGCTCCTGTTGAAAAACACCAAGCTAAGGACTCAGCACCAGTAAAGTGAGTTTAAGAATGGTAGTCTCTGGCATTTTTTTTTTAATTGGCAACAAAATGTTTTATATTAGGAAAGTGTTGAGCATGTTTTTGTTTATCTACAAAGCAGACTAAAAATTTCTGTGAAAGGACTTTTTTAAATAAATAAAAAAGCATAATTTAAGAAAATTATAAAGAAATTATGTATCTAGTTTTGAAATTACATCTGCTTTCTGCTTTCTCTTTGTCGTACCCTGCACTGCCTTTTTCATACAAACACGCAGTCACCATTCATCATTCATATAAATCAAATTTCTGAAACAGTAAAATGAAGTCTTATTCTTACCTCCCCAGCCTACTCACTACATTTTCCAGCAAAAACAGTCCTGAAGCCAATATGAATAGTGTGATTTTCTATTTAGAGTGGTTCAGAGGCTTAGTAACAATGTCCAGACTTTTCGAAACTCTTTGTGTCCGAAGCCCTTCTTTACTTCACACCTGCTTAATTTCCACGTTAACCTCCTGCCACTCTCAGATGTTCTCCCTGATCTTTCACTGTCCCTGTAGAAATGCTGCCTCTTGGTTCATGTCTTGGTGCCTTTGACCATATTGTTTTTCATACTTGATGAACGCTTACTTACATCTCAAGATTCAACTCAAAGAAATATTTGTCTGGGAAGTGTTCCTGTCCTCCAGCAGAGAAAGATAGCTATCCCTTCTTAGGTACTCACATAACACCCTCTATTTACTATATCACATTGCAATTTTTATTCAGTATGTTGCCTTGCAGTTACTTATTTACCGGTCTCTTTTCCATTTTACTATTGTCAACCAGTAAAGTCTGTCCCTGTGGCTTATTTGTCTTGTTTATCATGACTGGCACCATGCAGAGTAATGTATAGAAAATTAAAACGGGTCTTGCCTGTTCCACAATTTTTGTTGATGCCACAAAGCAGAGAATAATATGTGTAAAGTATTTTAGACTGTCTATATGAGTTTGCAACTGGTTCTTACAACCAGTTTGTGCACACATTAGTGGTAAATACAAGTGAGTAAATAAATGGGTAAGAAAATTTCCAGTAGACTATTGTTTCAGTTTAAGCTCATGTCATTTTATTTTTCTTTATTTAATATATGTGGCTTATACATTTCTTGGAATTACTCTTTAAAATCAAAATGGAAATGTTCATCAGTCCACCAGTACACTTCAGTTGCTAGCTCTCATTGCTTCTGTCATTGCCACATTATGTCAGTATCGAAAAAATAAGCCTCATTTGGTCCAGTGTGTTTTGTCTTCTGTGGCTCCCTCGCTAGTTTAGATTCCTGCATAGGAAGAGATGGCAGTTCACAGTTGATTTTTTAAAGCTTCAGTTTTATTTTTATACCCATATGCTCAGCTGCTTTTCTGAACAATGATGCTGCTAAGAAGTCTAGAAGTGCTTTTACACCCATTCACAACCTATTCTGTAAACCAGCTTCTCCAAGGCCCTCATCACTTCACTCTGGCTGATTTTCTTTTAGGGATCTTTAAGCTCTTGTCAACACTTAGCCCTCAGACTGGACAATGTTATTTAGGGATATCTTAGGGCGTTGATTACATACATTATAAAAGTATTTAACTTTAAAGGCCTTTGGGAAGGACTTGGTTCTCTTTCTTCTGAGGAGAATCCTTGGCCTTGTAAAAATTTACCCACCATTTGCCTAAGGAATATCATTTACATACCAAAGATTTATGGGAGGGACAGTCTTTTCAGGCCACCAGAGATCTAGTTATATGTTCTACCAATGTGGTGGGTGCCTACCTAGCTTTATTTGCGCAAGTAGTAGGGAACGTACTACTCCATGGGGACTTTTCAAGTGTACTTGCACACACATGCAATTGGGAGCTTCTTTTGGTAAAACACTGTTTTATTTCTCATCAGTAAAAACTTAATTTAAGGACAAAGAAAAATATTTCACTCCAAAATCGTAATTGACAGTATTTGAATTATTTATTTGAGAATATTATAACAAATGCTACTTTACATTGCATATGGCGAAATATGAGTTTAAGGATCTATTTCTAAGGAGTAATTTGGTTATTGCTGAGTACCAGATATGAGTCTAGTGTGGGAACCATGAGAAATTATCTTCTTATCTGCTACAAATAGACATTTGAGAATCAGGGTTCATCTATTAGATTCCTATGGATAAAAGAATAAGTTGGATGTTTCTTTTTAAATTTAAGTTTATGTAACAATTTTAAGGATACCAAAATAGGCATTATAGCTTGTCAGGTAATATTTATATTTTATTAAGTAGTAACAAATACTTATTGGGTAATTCATTCATTTAACAGGTATTTGTTGTGTGTTTTTAGCATTGTGCTGGGCACTTAGAATTCAAAAATGAACAAAACGACCAAGTAACTGCCTTCAAGAGCTTACATTCTAGTTGAGGAGATAAACTATGTTATAAACACACACACACACACACACACACACACACACACACACACACGTGAATTGCAATAATTATCATCCAGAAATTTAAAATCAAGTCGAGGAAAAAAATAACTTAAAATATAAAATAAAATGTAAGAGATAAATAATATATAGAAATGTAAAAGTAAATAAAGTCTCAAGAGCATAGATTTAAGTGGTATGCAAGCTTAAAAAATGAGACTATGAATTCATAGGGTGTGGTCACTCTAGCTCAAAATATTTATTGAAAGAAGTGAGACTTCAGGCTGAAGAAGCCATATATTTCGTGAGGTCAGTGATCTCATCAATGGCTCATTTGAGTTAAAGTGTTTAGAAGCAATAGTCATACATTAATACACTAGAATTTTGTGATGGATTTATTTATAATCAATATCCATCTATAGAATGGTCTACTTGAAAGAAAAGTTATTAAAATCTGATAAATTAATTAATACTTAAGTATGAGTGCTCATTCATATATTTCCTCTACAAACAACAGTTTTGGTGGAAGGAGTTTTCAGTAACGTGAAACATATTGATTGTTACTCTGAAAGAAAAGCATACAGATTTTCAGACAATCTGTTCATTGAAAGATGTCTTAAAATACTTGAAAATTGGCAACTTTTTCCCAATATCCTAATGCCACTGATTTGCTATTCTCTTGTCCCTAAGTTATATCCTGGACATGAACTGACTGCCTATAGAAAGGCAAGGATCTTTGTCCCTTATGTTCATTATGTATTCCATGGAAGATGTAATGGGTACACTTGGCATGATGTAATAGTCATTCAGTAAATATATTTGTTAAATGAGTAAAAGGTAGAATATAAACTGAAGAAAGCCTGTTTCACGTATTTCCCTATAGTATTGCAAGAATAAATTTAATTTATCATCATTGCTTATTTTTATTGATCAGATTCTCAAATTTATCTTTACTCTCCTTACTTACTATGTTTTGCCTCTATTTTTCTTTAATTTTTTTGTAAATCTTTGATTTATCTTTTCTGTGAGTTTTCTGTATGGCAAATGATTTTGCCAACTAGAAAAAAAA
>NW_011888806.1:5423593-5428498 GCF_000151845.1 Pteropus vampyrus | reverse complement strand
CAAGTAGTAGGGAACGTACTACTCCATGGGGACTTTTCAAGTGTACTTGCACACACATGCAATTGGGAGCTTCTTTTGGTAAAACACTGTTTTATTTCTCATCAGTAAAAACTTAATTTAAGGACAAAGAAAAATATTTCACTCCAAAATCGTAATTGACAGTATTTGAATTATTTATTTGAGAATATTATAACAAATGCTACTTTACATTGCATATGGCGAAATATGAGTTTAAGGATCTATTTCTAAGGAGTAATTTGGTTATTGCTGAGTACCAGATATGAGTCTAGTGTGGGAACCATGAGAAATTATCTTCTTATCTGCTACAAATAGACATTTGAGAATCAGGGTTCATCTATTAGATTCCTATGGATAAAAGAATAAGTTGGATGTTTCTTTTTAAATTTAAGTTTATGTAACAATTTTAAGGATACCAAAATAGGCATTATAGCTTGTCAGGTAATATTTATATTTTATTAAGTAGTAACAAATACTTATTGGGTAATTCATTCATTTAACAGGTATTTGTTGTGTGTTTTTAGCATTGTGCTGGGCACTTAGAATTCAAAAATGAACAAAACGACCAAGTAACTGCCTTCAAGAGCTTACATTCTAGTTGAGGAGATAAACTATGTTATAAACACACACACACACACACACACACACACACACACACACACACGTGAATTGCAATAATTATCATCCAGAAATTTAAAATCAAGTCGAGGAAAAAAATAACTTAAAATATAAAATAAAATGTAAGAGATAAATAATATATAGAAATGTAAAAGTAAATAAAGTCTCAAGAGCATAGATTTAAGTGGTATGCAAGCTTAAAAAATGAGACTATGAATTCATAGGGTGTGGTCACTCTAGCTCAAAATATTTATTGAAAGAAGTGAGACTTCAGGCTGAAGAAGCCATATATTTCGTGAGGTCAGTGATCTCATCAATGGCTCATTTGAGTTAAAGTGTTTAGAAGCAATAGTCATACATTAATACACTAGAATTTTGTGATGGATTTATTTATAATCAATATCCATCTATAGAATGGTCTACTTGAAAGAAAAGTTATTAAAATCTGATAAATTAATTAATACTTAAGTATGAGTGCTCATTCATATATTTCCTCTACAAACAACAGTTTTGGTGGAAGGAGTTTTCAGTAACGTGAAACATATTGATTGTTACTCTGAAAGAAAAGCATACAGATTTTCAGACAATCTGTTCATTGAAAGATGTCTTAAAATACTTGAAAATTGGCAACTTTTTCCCAATATCCTAATGCCACTGATTTGCTATTCTCTTGTCCCTAAGTTATATCCTGGACATGAACTGACTGCCTATAGAAAGGCAAGGATCTTTGTCCCTTATGTTCATTATGTATTCCATGGAAGATGTAATGGGTACACTTGGCATGATGTAATAGTCATTCAGTAAATATATTTGTTAAATGAGTAAAAGGTAGAATATAAACTGAAGAAAGCCTGTTTCACGTATTTCCCTATAGTATTGCAAGAATAAATTTAATTTATCATCATTGCTTATTTTTATTGATCAGATTCTCAAATTTATCTTTACTCTCCTTACTTACTATGTTTTGCCTCTATTTTTCTTTAATTTTTTTGTAAATCTTTGATTTATCTTTTCTGTGAGTTTTCTGTATGGCAAATGATTTTGCCAACTAGAAAAAAAAAAGGATCAAACTAATTAACCTCTCCATGTTTGTATTCATAAACATGTTTAATATAATCAATATTATTGTGTGTTTATATAAATACATATGAACATATATACATACTATATATACACATTATATACATTATAAATATACTCATACTATACATGCATATATGTATATGTGTATGTGTGTATATATGTATATATATACACGTATATGTGTGTGTGTGTGTGTGTGTGTGTGTAAGTATACATACATACAGAGAGAGAGAGAGAGACAGAGAGAGAGAGAGAGAAAGGAGGGAGAGGGCAAGAGAAAGTTTAACATCTATTATATAGCAACATCATATTTTTTTTTAAATTTCCAAATTGAAGCCAAAGCATCTAGCTAATTTATTTGAAGTGTTATGTTTTCTATAGGAATGTCATCTGAGTTTCCTTAGGCACACTCAATCACCTGCCCAATTTGAGAAAAAAGTCGTTTTGTGCCTATTACATGTAAAGAAAAACATTTAGAGTATAATATTAATTGTGATGATTGAAAGGAATTACAAATTCTCAACTGTTTTATTCTCCTATTGCTTTGATATAGCTTAGCATTATTTTCTCCTTGAATACCTAATATTTTCATGTTATCTATTGCTGCAAAACTTTTTTCTTTAAAAACTTAGTGACAAAATAAGAACAACATTTATTTTGCTCACGAATCTGTGATTGGACATGGCTTGACAGGGACAGTTGGTCTCTTCTTCACTCACAGTCACGAGGGACAGCTCACAGTCTGGAGACTAGAATCCCACCCCTCCTTTCCAGCTTTACTGAGGCATAATTGACATATAAAATGGTATGTATTTAAATTGTACAATGTGATGATTTGATACATGTATACTTTGTGAAATGATTACAAAAATCAGATTAACAGATATATCACCTCACATTTAACTTTTTTTTTTTGGTGAGGATGTTTAAGATCAACTTTTCTAGCAAATTTTAAGTACGTATTACAATATTATTAACTTAGATACTATTCTGTATATTAGGTACCCAGAACTTATTCATCTTATAGCTGAAAGCTTGTACCCTTCTACCAGCATTGTCCCCAATTTCTCCATTCCCCAGTTCCTTGTAACCACCATTCTACTATCCGTTTCTATGAATTCAATTGTTTTTTTAGATTCCACATATAAGGGAGATCATACAGTATTTCTCTTTCTCTGTCTGGCTTGTTTTGTTATAAGGTACACTACCAGTGAAGTGATATGATGTTATTGGAAAGCAGACTTGGATTAACTGTAAATGTATATTGCAAAGTCAAAGACAAATACTAAAAAAAAAAAGTGAAAAAAAGAAAAATATGGTATGCTAAGAAAGAAGAGAAAATGCAATCATATTCTTAATTAAAACCAAACTAGATGAAGAGAGTACATGGCTGTAGAAAAAAATACCATGCTACTCTTAATCAAGAGAAAGCAGTGGTAGATATATTACTTGTAGACAGAACTGACTTCAGTGCAAAGAAAGTTATCAGGGATAAAGAAGGGCATTATATAATCATAAAGAGGTTAATTGTCCAAAAATTATATAACAACCTTAAGGTGTATAAACCTCACACCAGAGTGTCAAACCATGTGAGACGAAACGTGAAAGAACTGCAAAGAGAATGGATGAATCCACTATCATAGTTGGAGACTTCAGCACCCCTTTGTTAGAGATGGATATATACTACATGCAGAAAATGAGTGAAGAAAATAGTTAAACTCAACAACATGATCAATCAACTGGATAAAATTCACATCTATAAATGATATGAATCAACATAGCAGAATAAACATTCTTGTTAAGGTAACATGGAATATTTACCAAGACAGATCACATTCTGGGCCATAAAACACACTTTAACAAATTTAAAAGAATCGAAATTATACAGTGTATACTCTTAAACCTCAATGGAATTACATTAGAAACTAATAGAAAGAAAACTGGAAAAACCCGAAGTAGGTGGTAACTAAGCAACATACTTACAAATAATATATAGGTCAAAGAGATTTTGAGAAATTTAAAAATATTTTAAACTAAATGAAAATAAAACAATTTATCAAAACTTATGGGATTTAACAAAAGCAATAATTAGAGGGAAATTTATAGTATTGAATCCATACATTAGGAAAGAAGATTTAAAATCAATAATCTAAGTTTTTACCTCAGGAAACTAAAAATGGAAAAATAAATCCAAAGTAAGCATGAGAAAAAAAATAAGATTTAAAGCAGAAATCGATGAAATTAAAAACAGGAAATCTATAGAGAAAATCAATGAAAACAAAAACTAGCTCTTTGAAAAGATCAATAAAATTGATATTTCCAGTCAGGATAACTAGTAAAAAGGGAGAAGGGACACAAATAATTAACATCAGAAATGAAAGAAGAAATATTAGTACATGTCCCATGGATGTTAAAAGGATAATAAAGAAATAATGTGAACAACTTTACGTCCACAATTTGATAATCCATATGAAATGAACCAATTCCTTGAAGGACACAATTTTCTAAAATTCACACTAGAAATAGATGATCTGAATAGTCTTATATCTATTAAAGAAATTGAATCAACAATCAGTAACCATTCCAAACAGAAAGCACCAGGCCTATGTGGGTTTACTGGCTAGTTCTACCAATTCTTTATAGTTTTTTTCCAGAGGACAGAAATAGAGGGAATACTTCTTATATCATTCTATGAGGCCAGAATTAGCATAGTACCAAAACTGGGTAAATGCATTACAAGAAAAGGAAACTACAGATTAATTAATATCTTTCATGAGCAGAGATGCAAAAATCCTCAATAAATTTTAGCAAATTGAATTTTACAACTTATAAAAAGAATTATACACCGTGGCCCAGTGGGATTTATCCTAGGTATGCAAGCCTGGTTTAACATTCAAACATCAATTCATGTAATCTATCACAACAGTGAGCTAGATAAGAAAAAAGATACACACAAAAATATATTAATAGATGCAGAAAATGCATTTGGCAAAATTCAATACCATTGCATGAAAGCTCTCAGTAAAGTAAGAATAGAAGGGAGCTTCCTCAATAAAGCATATCTACAAAAAATCGTACAGCTAACATCATACATAGTGGTGAGAAACTCAAATTTTTGCACTAAGATAAGGTAGAAGGTGAGGATGTCTCATCTCACTCCTGCTGTTTGACCTCATATTTGAAGCC
>NW_011888806.1:5385083-5421818 GCF_000151845.1 Pteropus vampyrus | reverse complement strand
ATAAACTTAGAAAAAAATCTTAAAAAAGGAATGGAAATATCATCATTGGTTTGGAACAATTTCGATTCTTTTCCTTATGCTAGGGAGGAACTCAACTTCCCTGGGAATAGTTTCTTTGAACTGTTCAACAAAATTATGGATTCTTGGCAAGGAATAAGAGAGAATGGCAAATGGGAATATAAGTGTCTGCCCTATTAACATGACTCAAGTCACATGGTATTTAAATATATGTCTCAAATGTATTTTTACTTTTCATTTAAAAAATATTATAAATTAGAGAAAAATTCCCCCCGGGTGTGTAAATATGATATTTTTGTTTTCCAGCTCTATTAAGATAAATTGATAGATAAATATTGTGTATATTTAAGGAGTACAATGTGATATTTTGATATATGCACACACTGTGAAATAATCATCACAATCAAGCCAATTACATATCTGTCACTTTGTATAGTTAACATTTTTGTGTGTAAAGGGTAGAGAGCATTTAAGACTTACTTTCTTAGCAAATTTCAAGTGTGCAATGCAGTGTTGTTAACTATAGTCACACTGCTGTATTAGGTGGTCAGAGCTTATTCATCTTGCATAAGTGAAATGTAATGCCCTTTAACCAACATCTCCCCACTTTTCTCTCTCCCAATCTCTGGTAACTACCATTTTATGAATTTGATTATTGTACATTCTACATATATAAATGAGTCATGGAGTGCTTGACTTTTTATGTCTGGCTTATTTTACTCTAGTTTCATCCAAATTGTCAACAATGGCAGGATCCCCTTTATTTTAAAGGCTGAATGATATTCTATATTCCTCTGTGTGTGTGTATTACATATTCTTTATTTATTTATCAATGGGCAGTTAGATTGTTTCCATACTTTTGTCTATTGTAAATAATGCTTCAGTGAAAGTGAGAATGAAGATATCTCTTTGAGATACTGATTTCATTTCCTTTTAATAGATAGCCTGAGGTGAGATTGCTGGCTCAGATGGTAGTTCTAATTTTAGGTTTTTCAAGGATCCTCCATACTTTCATAGTGGCTGCACCATTTTACATCCTCACCAATAGTTAATAAGGGTTTCCTTTTGTCCATATCCTCACCAACACTTGTTATCTTTTGTCTTTTTGGTAATAGCCATTTTAAGAAGTGTGAAATTATATCTCACTGTGGGTTTGATTTAAATTTATCTGATGATTGGTGATATTTAACACCTTTTCATATATCTGTTGGCTAGTTGTATGTCTTCCTTTGAGAAAAGTTTATTCAAGTTCTTTGCCCAGTTATTTGTTGGTTTTTTAGTTGTAGGAGTTCTTATATAGTAAGATTATCAACCACTTATTAGATATATGGCTTGCAAATATTTTCTCCCATTCCATGAGTTGCCTTTATTATCCTTTTGATAGTTTCCTTTACTGTGCAGGAGATTTTTAGTTTGATGCAATCCCACTTTTCTATTTCTGCTTTTGTTGCCTGTGCCTTTGGGTCATATCCAAAAAAATCATTGCTCAAACCAAAGTCAAAAATTTTTCCATTTTCTCCTGGTAATTTCAGGTCTCATCTTTAATTCTTTAATCCATTTTGAGTTAATTTTTGAATATGGTATGAGATATGGCTCGAGTTTTATCTCCAATTTTCCCAATACTATTTATTGAAGAGACTCTCTTTTCCCATTTGTGTGTTATTGGAACTCTTGTTGAAAATCAATTGACCAAAATTGCATGGGATTAGTTTGAGGCTTTCTTATTATGTTTCCTTTGTCTGTGTGATTGTTTTTATGCCATACTCTTGATTACTGTAGCTTTGTGAGATATTTTGAGATCAAGAAGTGTGATGCCTCCAACTTTGCTCTTCTTCCTCAAGATTGCTTGGGCTATTTGGGGTCTTTTGTGGTTCCAATTTTAGAATTTGTTTTCTGTTTCTAGAATCTTCTTAAAGCTTGTTCGTTGGTGTGAAAGCAGAAACAAGCTGGGACCTCAACTGAGGCTAGGGCTGGAATACCTTTCTGGTTTTTCCACATAGCTACTTGGCTTCCACACAATACATTGTTTGAATATCAAGGGTGAGTGTCCTAAAATATATACAGTCAGGGGGAAGCTGAATTATCCCAGAAGTAACACAGCTTCAACTTTTGCCACATTGTATTTATCAGAAGCAAGTCATCAAGGCTGACCCTTTTTGAAATAGGGAAATAAACCCCAGCTTTAAGGGTAAGAGAATCAAAGATATTGTGGATATGTTTTAAAGTTATCACAGCCTTCTAAATTATAAATGATAGTAGAGTAAAAATAATTTTGAAATTTAATAGAGGAAATTTTAAAAATTATTTATAAGTAATTCCTTTTCTCAGTTTCTGCATATTTATCCTGTTTTATTAAAAAACATTTTTACAAATATTTTTGATCTTAAAGTTATCTTGATGTCTTTTGTAAATTAAAACAGGAAGCTCTTAGAGTGAAGTACATTCAGCCTTCTACTTTTACTCCCTTAAATGTTAGTCACATGTTTTCAGCATACTTAATCATCAGTCTTCTTAGTGTATATGGGTGTATGCGCGCACGCAGGTGTGTGTGTGTGTGAAAACAGTACTAAATTATAAAATATGTTATTACTGATTTACCAGATACTTGCTTTGTTTACTGGAGAAGTGAGAATGGATATAAAAGCATTATCTGAACAAACAAGATCTTCATTTCTGTAGCCACTACTGATTGGGGAACTACTCTTAGTGCTACCTTATCAGCTTTTACCTTTGAGACCCAAGACAGCTCTTCACTGGTTTTTCCTCCCAAAGTTGTTACATCATCAACAGGAGCCTTGCCTTATTGATTTAGATCCTTCTAAGATCAAGTTTAATTTCCATTGGTTTGTCCCTTATCTTGTATAAAGAGACAAATTCGAGAAAACAAAGTTATCGTTTCTTGTGACAAATTTTGTAAAATTATATTCACTTCTCAGTAAGATTTAAGCTCATTTATTTTTCTGATTTTTAAATATAATATCAAGAAGAAAATCAGTATTTTGTAGGAAAGTTTTAGTATTCAGCTAACCATTAGTAGTCTTCTCATTCCATGGGAATAATTTTAGCAAACAATTAAAATTTTTCCTATACTGTTAAAAAATTCTTGATAAGTTTAAAGAGTTTTCTATAAATGTTTTCTTATAGAAATTTAATGATTTGATGTGTTTTATTTCTAATTAATTTAGTTGCAGTAATATGTACGTATCTCTATACCTCCTTGCCTATCTGCCTGCCTATCTATTGATCTTTCTGCCTGCCTGTCTGCCTGCTTGTCTGTCTGTTTATCATCTATCTATCCATCCATCCATCCATCCATCCATCCATCCATCCATCCATCCATCCATCCAAGAGTTAACCATAAAAGTATTGTTAGAGTAATGCAGTGCATTTCACTCTTTTCTCTTTTTCCAGACAAGCTTTTCTGCTTCCTAGCTTGCATGAGCAAAAATGGCCACTGCCAGCAGTTTCAAGTTTACTTCTTTCCCATTCCAGAGAGCTGAGTGGTTGAGATTAGAATCTCACACACCCAATTTAAGTTTCTGAGGAAGGATTGATTTGCCAAGCTATAACAATTTTTAGCTTTGAACCAAAGAATTGTGGCCAAGGAATGAGTTTCTTTTAAATACATATGTGACCCGATGTAAGATTCAAGTGTTGGATGGATCACTGTGGAGAGGAGATGATTATTCCCTGAAAATATAGCATGTGTGAGGGTGTGCATGAGTGTGGGGTATGTGTGTATGTGTGCATATGTATGCTTCCATATTGTGATATGAAGTTGGTGGTTGTGAGTTAGATAAATATTATGCATTCACTTTGTAAGGTTAAACCTATGCCTAATCCATTCATTTAAGATGAGTTCATTTCCTTCTCTTGTTAAGTAGTATATTAGATAATATTTGGTTTGAAGATCAAACTATACATGGAATAGGCTGACAGCCATTAATTTCAAATTAATAGAGACCCTCACTTTAGATAGAGAATCGTAGTCTATATTTGCTAGTAATTTAGAATATTATTTTTATAAAAGTATTACAATTTTGAAGCAAATTATACTACTTGCTCAGAAATCACATTAAATGAAACTTTAGGGTGATACTATATAGAATGGCAAATTTGAGAGACATTGATTACAAATAAGAGGCTGAAGTTTATGAATTTTTCTGTCATTTGAAATAATTTATGAAAGGAAACTTTTTATTTATTAGTATAAATAAAAGAATAAACTACTATTTATAAAATAATCATCTCAGAAAACAACAGCTTTATAATAAAAGTGAAAGCAGTAGATTAGTTCTTTTATGCAAGTACTTCTAGTTATTGAAGTTTCAACATTATAGAATTTTAATTTTCATATAAATAGTTTTTAGGGTCTAATAATTTTCAAATTATTTTTTTGACAGTGGTGTAGAATTAGTTTTCATTTTAAAGAAAGAAAATGATATAACAGCAGAGGCATTCAACATTAGGTTAAAGATTAGAACTCGGGGTTCTTGAGGCATAATTTTGAATTTACTCAATTCTTTCAGAAAGAATCAGTAGTAACTTCCCACTTACTTATAAGTGAATTAGTGCATTACTCCCATTCGGCTAGATGTAAATAGAAGGAATGGGGTTGTGGAAATACAAAGAATGATTGTTGCAGTTCATTCATTTGCACTGTAAAGGATCTATATTATGAAAGCATATTTTAAGAACGTTTCAGAGATTAAGACATGGTTTTTGAGATATTAAATCCAAAAACATAATGTTTCAGCATGCAATATATAGGCAAAGTAACAGCTAAATATTACCCAATAGAAATTTAGTAAACAGACTATAATTTCAGTGGAAAGAAATTTAGTAATATAGCTTACAAAGCAAAGAGATCAAAGATACTAATTACAGTATTAATTAAAGTCTTTGTTGGCCTTTGTAGAAGAATGCTCTGAAAATGTAATATATGTTAATTGAACATTTGGGAAACTATTAATAGTGAAGTGCTTTTTTAAAAAAAGGGTACAATGTTTTAAAGTTATCACAGCCTTCTAAATTATAAATGATAGTAGAGTAAAAATAATTTTGAAATTTAATAGAGGAAATTTTAAAAATTATTTATAAGTAATTCCTTTTCTCAGTTTCTGCATATTTATCCTGTTTTATTAAAAAACATTTTTACAAATATTTTTGATCTTAAAGTTATCTTGATGTCTTTTGTAAATTAAAACAGGAAGCTCTTAGAGTGAAGTACATTCAGCCTTCTACTTTTACTCCCTTAAATGTTAGTCACATGTTTTCAGCATACTTAATCATCAGTCTTCTTAGTGTATATGGGTGTGTGCGCGCACGCAGGTGTGTGTGTGTGAAAACAGTACTAAATTATAAAATATGTTATTACTGATTTACCAGATACTTGCTTTGTTTACTGGAGAAGTGAGAATGGATATAAAAGCATTATCTGAACAAACAAGATCTTCATTTCTGTAGCCACTACTGATTGGGGAACTACTCTTAGTGCTACCTTATCAGCTTTTACCTTTGAGACCCAAGACAGCTCTTCACTGGTTTTTCCTCCCAAAGTTGTTACATCATCAACAGGAGCCTTGCCTTATTGATTTAGATCCTTCTAAGATCAAGTTTAATTTCCATTGGTTTGTCCCTTATCTTGTATAAAGAGACAAATTCGAGAAAACAAAGTTATCGTTTCTTGTGACAAATTTTGTAAAATTATATTCACTTCTCAGTAAGATTTAAGCTCATTTATTTTTCTGATTTTTAAATATAATATCAAGAAGAAAATCAGTATTTTGTAGGAAAGTTTTAGTATTCAGCTAACCATTAGTAGTCTTCTCATTCCATGGGAATAATTTTAGCAAACAATTAAAATTTTTCCTATACTGTTAAAAAATTCTTGATAAGTTTAAAGAGTTTTCTATAAATGTTTTCTTATAGAAATTTAATGATTTGATGTGTTTTATTTCTAATTAATTTAGTTGCAGTAATATGTACGTATCTCTATACCTCCTTGCCTATCTGCCTGCCTATCTATTGATCTTTCTGCCTGCCTGTCTGCCTGCTTGTCTGTCTGTTTATCATCTATCTATCCATCCATCCATCCATCCATCCATCCATCCATCCATCCATCCATCCATCCAAGAGTTAACCATAAAAGTATTGTTAGAGTAATGCAGTGCATTTCACTCTTTTCTCTTTTTCCAGACAAGCTTTTCTGCTTCCTAGCTTGCATGAGCAAAAATGGCCACTGCCAGCAGTTTCAAGTTTACTTCTTTCCCATTCCAGAGAGCTGAGTGGTTGAGATTAGAATCTCACACACCCAATTTAAGTTTCTGAGGAAGGATTGATTTGCCAAGCTATAACAATTTTTAGCTTTGAACCAAAGAATTGTGGCCAAGGAATGAGTTTCTTTTAAATACATATGTGACCCGATGTAAGATTCAAGTGTTGGATGGATCACTGTGGAGAGGAGATGATTATTCCCTGAAAATATAGCATGTGTGAGGGTGTGCATGAGTGTGGGGTATGTGTGTATGTGTGCATATGTATGCTTCCATATTGTGATATGAAGTTGGTGGTTGTGAGTTAGATAAATATTATGCATTCACTTTGTAAGGTTAAACCTATGCCTAATCCATTCATTTAAGATGAGTTCATTTCCTTCTCTTGTTAAGTAGTATATTAGATAATATTTGGTTTGAAGATCAAACTATACATGGAATAGGCTGACAGCCATTAATTTCAAATTAATAGAGACCCTCACTTTAGATAGAGAATCGTAGTCTATATTTGCTAGTAATTTAGAATATTATTTTTATAAAAGTATTACAATTTTGAAGCAAATTATACTACTTGCTCAGAAATCACATTAAATGAAACTTTAGGGTGATACTATATAGAATGGCAAATTTGAGAGACATTGATTACAAATAAGAGGCTGAAGTTTATGAATTTTTCTGTCATTTGAAATAATTTATGAAAGGAAACTTTTTATTTATTAGTATAAATAAAAGAATAAACTACTATTTATAAAATAATCATCTCAGAAAACAACAGCTTTATAATAAAAGTGAAAGCAGTAGATTAGTTCTTTTATGCAAGTACTTCTAGTTATTGAAGTTTCAACATTATAGAATTTTAATTTTCATATAAATAGTTTTTAGGGTCTAATAATTTTCAAATTATTTTTTTGACAGTGGTGTAGAATTAGTTTTCATTTTAAAGAAAGAAAATGATATAACAGCAGAGGCATTCAACATTAGGTTAAAGATTAGAACTCGGGGTTCTTGAGGCATAATTTTGAATTTACTCAATTCTTTCAGAAAGAATCAGTAGTAACTTCCCACTTACTTATAAGTGAATTAGTGCATTACTCCCATTCGGCTAGATGTAAATAGAAGGAATGGGGTTGTGGAAATACAAAGAATGATTGTTGCAGTTCATTCATTTGCACTGTAAAGGATCTATATTATGAAAGCATATTTTAAGAACGTTTCAGAGATTAAGACATGGTTTTTGAGATATTAAATCCAAAAACATAATGTTTCCGCATGCAATATATAGGCAAAGTAACAGCTAAATATTACCCAATAGAAATTTAGTAAACAGACTATAATTTCAGTGGAAAGAAATTTAGTAATATAGCTTACAAAGCAAAGAGATCAAAGATACTAATTACAGTATTAATTAAAGTCTTTGTTGGCCTTTGTAGAAGAATGCTCTGAAAATGTAATATATGTTAATTGAACACTTGGGAAACTATTAATAGTGAAGTGCTTTTTTAAAAAAAGGGTACAATATTAATTGTAATGGGAAAATGGAGAGGTTTTATTAATGACCACCAATAGCTAGCTGGATTGTAGTAAGGTTCCTGAGATAGGGTTGTGATTATCTTTGGCTTTTCAGACTATAGGTCAAACATCAATCTAAAGTAGATTTCAGAAAAAAAAATAATGTAAAATAATAATTTGAAAATCTGGACTATAGAAAAGAATTCAGTTCTCTGTGTATGAGGGACAAAGTAGTTTCAATGACTTTCCAAGCAGAGGGGACTAAAAAGGAGAGAGTATAACTTTGTTATATCACAATATAGTAAACTTGCCAGTTTTTTAAGAGTATGTATATAGCCAGTTGCAGGTTGATAATGGCAAACTCTAATAGATGTCAATCCATTATTAACCTGTGAAAGATATGTAGCTATACACAGAAAAACTGAACTAAAATATGATATAAATGTCAGTAAAAAGGAGATGATTGGTATTTTTACATATAATATTTCTATTTTTGTTTATTTTTTAATTTTAAAGTAAAATGAAATTAAAAATATTTTTATAAGAAAGAGTAATAGAGAAATAGATGAATGAATTTCAGGACATTATTTTGGGAAACGTATTATATCATCGCTTATTAAATATTTAAATTAGAGATATACTTTTAAAAATGAAATAGTATTTTAATACTTATTTGACATAGCTATAAGGCCTTTAATTAAGGATATAGGGTGTAATCTGCAGGGGGAAATATTTTTAAATTTTTATTATAAAGTAAAACATAGATAATGAAAACCAATCATGCAAAACTGTATAGTTTAATAATTTATTGTAAGGTAAACATTTTTGTAACCATACCAAGATAAAAAATAGAACTTTATTAGTAACCCTAGAACTCCCTCCATCTGCTCCCATCTCAATCACAAATTTCTCCCTGTCCTCAAGAGTAGTAGTCTCTTTTTTATGGCTTTATTGTATTCATTTTATAAGGCTAGTCAATTACATATCATAATATATTTTAAATTATCATTTTGCCTATTGCTACAAGTTATTGTGTGGTTAGTGGTCACCGCCTGTCCTTTTTTCTGTGTCTTGCTAGTCATCTTAACTCATCTAAATGTCAGTTTTGTTGAATATAAAATTCATTTTTGAGTGTCAAACATGTTACCTCATTTTTGCTTAGCATAAAGCAGTGTGCTAAAAAGGTCTACTCATAATTTGATTTTCTTTCCCTTGCTGTTTTCCCCCCACCAATTCCCAAAGGATGTTTTGTTATTTTCAAATGTCCAATGATCAATCGATTTCAATCTCAATCTTAAATCTCAAATCTCAAATCTCAAATTTCAATCTCTCCCTTTCTCACAGATTCTAACTTGTTGTGGTCTTTCTGGATATTTATTTCAGGTACATGGAGTCTTCTTCAATGTGCAGGTTTCACATTTTTTTTTTATTTCAGAAAAGAGTCCTTGAATTAAAAAAAAAAAAAAAAAATTCTATCCCTTGCTTTGGTTTTAGACCTTAAGGTCTCCTAATAATATGTACATTGAATTTTTTGCCTATCTTCAATATTTATCAATTTATCTTCAATCCCTTTTCAGTTTTTATGGTGTGTGTGCGTGCGTGCGTGCGTGCGTGCGTGTGTGTGTGTGTGTGTTTAGGTTACCTTCCTTGTTTTATTTTTCTTAAGGCATTTTCTGTAGTGTTTATTTGGTCTAATCTTTTTAGTTGTCTTCATTTAAAAATTATTTTTATTTTTGTTTTATTATGACAATGTATACCTAACATAAAATATGCCATTTAATCTATTTTTAAATGAACAATTCAGTAGCATTAAGTACATTCACAATATCGTATAACCATTACCACTATATAGTTCTGAAACTTTTCCATCACCTCAAACAAAAGCTTTTTATCCATTTAGCAATAACTCCCCTTACCCCTCCCTCCAGTTCCTGATAACCTCTAATTTACTCGGAGTATCTAGATATTTGCCTATTATATGTATTTCATATAAGTGGAATCATATGTATTTGACCTTTTTTGTCTGACATATTTCACTTAGCATAATGTATTCTAGAATCATCCATGTTATAGTATGTGTCAGAATTTCCTTCAGAACCTCATTCCTTTTTATGGCTGAATAATATCCCCATATATTTATATACCACGTTTTGTTTATCCATTCATCTGTTGACTGGCTCTCAAGTTGTTTCTACCTTTTGGCTATTGCAAACAATGCTGCAGTGAATTTTGGTGTCTCAGTATTTGAGTCCCTCTTTTTCATTTATTTTGGTTATATACATAGGAATGGGATTGCTGGGTCATATGGTAATTCTAGATTTGGCATTTTAAGGAATTGTCAAGTTGTTTTCCACAGTGGCTGAACAATTGTACATTCCCACCAGCAAATATGAAGGTTCCAATGTTTCCATATTCTCACTGACACTTTTTATTTTCCTTTTTTCCCATGTTATATTCATCCATGTAGCTGTGAAGTGGTATGTCATTGTGGCTTTAACTTTCATTTTCCTAATAACTAATGATGTCAAAGAACATTTGCTTATTGGCCATTTGTATATCTTCTTTGGAGAAATGTCTGTTCAAGTCCTTCGCCTATTTTTTAATTGGGTTGTCTTTTTGTTGTTGAGTTATAGGAATTCTTTATATATCCTGGATATTAAATGCTTCGCTGTTAAGAATCTCATTGTAATGTCTTGGTGTTGATTTCTCTTTGGAGTTTATCTTACTAGGAGCTTTTGTTAAGATTCCTGGATGTATAGTTTTGTGTCTCCCATTAACTTGAGACGTTTTTAGCTATTATTTCACCATATTTTCTTTTTTTCTCTTTCTCTCTGTCTCTTCTCCCTCTGGGATTCTCCATAATGCATATGTTGGTCCATTTGGTGCTGTTCCACATTTCACTTAGGCTATTAGTTTACTTTATTCTTTTCTCTTTCTTCTCCTCAGACTCAGTAGTGTAAATTGTTTTGTCTTCAACTTCACTGATTCTCTTTTCTGCCTGCCTAAATCTGCTTTTGAATTTTTTTCAGCTCTAGAATTTTGGTTTGTTCCCTCTTTATAATTTCTATTCCTTTATTGATAATCTCATTTTGTTCATATATCAGTTTCCTGTAGTTTTTCATCCATGTTTCCTTTAGCTCTTTGAGTATATTTAAGACAGTTGTTTTAAAGTCTTTGTTTAGCAAGTCCAGTGTTAGGACCACTTTAAGAATGGTTTTGGTCAATTTATTTTGATCCTTTGAATGAGTTGTATTTTACTGTTTTTTGTAGGCTCTGCAATTTTTTTGTTGAAAATGGATATCAAATACTAGAATGTGGTAACTCTGGAGATTAGATTCTCCACCTTCTCAGAATTACTTATTTATTTATTTAATTTATTTATATTAAGGATTATTTTTTTTTTTTTTTTTTTTGCTATTCCTTGTTGGGTGCTATGTCCATTCCTTAACTTGTGTTCAGCTAGTCCTTTGACATAAGTTTCCTTGAAAGCTAGGGTCTAAAAAACAAAAATAAACAAACAAATAAGCAGATAATTACCTCTTCAAGCAAACTGATTTTTTGCTGGAGCCTGGCTTCAACACTTTGCCAGACTTGCACTGAGCCTAGAGTTAGTCCAAATTGAAAAGATTAAAGTCTTCAGTTCTTTCTAAGCATGCATCTTACCATAGGCATGTATGTTGGCTATCTAATTTCCCTTCTCCCTACCCCCATATTGATTGCTCAAATTTCCCAAGAAAACTCTCTCTCAGAAATTCCTTCCAGGTTTTACAATAGTTTATTATATGTCTCAACTGTAAACTGTTGCCTCAGGCATCTATAAATTTTCTTCAACCTTGTAATAATTTTTGATTCATACTAACTACTTTTCTGGTCTGGATGAATACTGACTTAGGCAAAAAAGTGATAAGCATCATGTGTCAAACCTTAGGTTAGCCCCCTTATAGGTTAGAACAGGTCTAAATAATAATTTGAAAAGAAGTCCAGCGCTTTTCCCTGTAGAATGGGGGACCAGGTCTCACATAGGAAGCATAGGCTGTTATCTTCAAGATGGCTGCCAAGCTAGAAAAGGAATGGGACAAGGGCTAGTAAAACATGCCAGAAAGCTTTCCTACTATTTTTAAGTTGACTTTTTCTTGATTCAGCATTTACTTGGTTGCTATAAAACTTTGACTATTTTCCAGAGTTCTGACAAAGTTGATTCTAACAGTTTCTGCTTGTTTTCTGATGTTTCTGTGTGGGGACTTGAGCTTGGAACTGCCTACTCTGCCATTTTGCTGATGTCACTTGAATCTTCATTTTTGAAATATTTTTCTTTGATTTCTCTTTTTTTCCTGAGTGAAAAATCATTTCTGTTTTTCTAATTGGGATTTGTGTTTCTATTTCATACTTTATGGCTTTTTAAAATGTTTTAGCTAATTTTGAAAGAGTATGTTACAGTTTTTATCAGGTCCACAGAGCATTTTTTTCTAGCATTCTTTTATTGTCTATTTGGGAGGTTATTTTGTTTCTTAAATTCTTTGTATTTTCTTATAGTAACTTTGTATGTATTTGATCTTGATGTTTTATGCTGCATCTTTTATTTAATCTGACTTTTCTGAACTTTAAGAAGGCAGTGTGTTTAGCGCAGCTTTTTAAACTTACAGAACTCCATGTTTTTGGTTTTCTTTAATACTGCTTTTTTCCTGAGATCCTTGACTTTGTTCTCCTCCTCCACTTTTATTTGAACAATTGACTGTTTATGCATCTCCATCCTGCTCAGTTTTCATTACCCTTCCAGCAGTTTTTCCCTAGGGTGGAGTCTTGTTATTGAAGAGTTCAGGTTGGGCTGTTTGAGAGTTCTTAGGGGCATTTTAACTCTCACCTAAAGACCTAGTGCTGCGGACCCAAGCACTTATCCACTGTTACATTTCGGATATCAGAGTAGCCTCCTGTGCTTTTCATTAAATAACTTTTGGCTCTTGGGTTCTCTTGCCCTAAGGTTTCAGACCCCAGTTGCTGTCCTTTGCTTTCCTCTGTATATAAGCCAAAACTCTGCAGGTTTGACCCTATTGATGGTTTGTCCTTCATCTGTTTGTATTATGGGGTTTGTAAGAATACTTTGTTACTTGATCTTGTAAATGTTACCTGTATATTTTTTTTGTTCGTTATCATTTCTCTGTTATTTTTTTTTTCTTATGGGAATTTGGAGAATTTGAAAAGCTATGTCATTGCTGCTATCTTAGAATATTATTGTTTTTAAAGTAGCATATATGAGTTAGTTTTATTTGATAGATAGGTTTTGTACTGAATACTGTGTCAGCAAGTCAGTCAGAATTTATTGCATGCCAGCTATGTGCCAACTACATGGGATACAGTAAGGCAAACTTGGTTCAGTTACTCATGATTAATATTGCCCTGGACTTGGCTAGACTAGTCAGAATTAGCAAATACTGCTGTGAAGATTGTCTAATACAATACAGACAAAGTGGAATTGCAAAGTCATAAGGGGAATGATGATAGATCAATGTAATTTTTCTCCTGCACTTACAATCCCCTTAATTATTGCTGTGATTTTCAAAAGTACTTATAATGGTCTCTATACAGTCTTTATTTTTGAAGATTTTGCCCTATATTCTGCTCTGAACTTTATCTTTTTTAAGATCTTTATGTTTTGCCTTATTCTCATCATTCACAAATCAACTCAAATGTTAACCTACTCATGGTAGCTTTTCCTGATCCTAGATCAAGCTGTCCTAGTTATCCTAGCACACAATGCTAATTTCCCTTATTGATATCTCTTATTAAAACTTAGATTGTCTTTATTTTGAATGAATTTGTTTACATATTTAAAGTTTATGTTTTCTCTCTTGAATGTAAACTTTTTGTTGAAGATTCTTTCAATCATGACCACCATTATGTACTCAGTTTCTAAAAATATGTCTACTTCAAAAGATGTTCCATCTTTGAAGATGTTCCTCTTCTCTAAAACTGGATATGTATTGCCACCCTTATTTCTTTGGACCAATTGATGTTTTATTTTATAGAAGATATTTACACAAGCATGAGAAAACTATACTACTTAAGTGGTAAACCTGAGCAATTTTTAGAGTTTAGAATACATGTTTTCATAAAGTAACTATTAAAAATGTTACTACAAATAATATTAGATAGTAATTTAATTTTAAATTTCTTTTAGAATGACTCATATTATGAAGAAAAAGGAAGGCAATGTGAGCAGCATGTATTAACAGAGCTGGCTTATTATAATATAGTCTAACTATATGTTATGATAAATAAGCCAAAACTTACTCAGTATCAAGCTGTTTTTCTAATAAAGAGTGTTTTTATAACAACAATAACAAGAAAAGTACTCACTTGGTACAAAATAATGCTTGGTCTCAATATTTATAAGTACTATAAAAATAGAGAAGTTTCCCCATACCTGAAATATAACTAAAAACTATAAATAAAATTATGTATCTGTTGGATATCACATATGTGATACAGATTCAATTATATTTTATGTATTTTAACTTTTTCCACAAGTTTCTCATTTTGTCTGATAGCCATGATGGACATTAAAAATTTTGTCAGTTCTGTGTAAAAAATTAATTTCTAGCCATCGATTATGGAGAATAAAAACCAATTGTTTATAATTTTCCAAAAGTTAAAATGCCAAGTAAAATTACTGAGTTGTAGTATTTTGAAATAATGACCTTATCGTTATATTTGGTCGATATATTTTGTTTCTTTCACTGACGTTATTTCTTTGTTTTAAGTTAATTCCCTTATTAATGTTTAGATTTAGGAAATATGTATCTTTAAAGAGATAAATTTCATATGAAAATAGCTGAGGAAAGGTATTCCCCTCGATTTTGCCATCTTTTTTTTTGTCCTTCCACATGGCAGTTTTAAATATTTGATACAAAGTGTTCAATTCTGCTTTATTTATATATTTTGTGGATTACTTACATTAGAGCTCAGAATTTTAAACACACAACAAATGGTTATCTGCCTTTTCTTGTGTATTTATATTTTTAAAAATCTGATTTTAATGAAAACATTCTGTTTTAATGATATCTATTTTTACTAACTCTGCCATTCCTCATATGTTAAAATCTTACATAGCTTCTGATTTATGAGGTTCTCAACCTAATATATGTATATATGTATTACATATGTATGTAATTCGTGTATGTATTAACAAATTACATGCAAATTTATACTATAAGTATATGTATTTTGGTATATGGAATACATACTAACACATATATAGAAGGCATATATACATATGTATATGTATAGACATGTGTATACAAGTATGCACAAACACACAAACATTAATGTACATATATAAAATATATGGTCTACTATGATTTGGTGTGTTGTTATGCTTTTCACATTTCATTGGAACTGTTTCTATAGTAACAAATGCACTGGAAAAATCAAAGCAGAAAGGTTTGGAAAAAGCCAACCAAATCGCATGCTTAGTAAATGTTGAGCAGGCGGATGTATTTATCTAGGGTCATACGTTTTGGAAGTGGCTAATGCAAAATGAGATCATTGCTCTGTAACAAAATACAGTCTAGCCAGGCTTGTAATATGCTAACTTTAACCAAAAAATGGCCAAATCATTATGATTTTCAGGAATACATATACATGTATTCACTAAACCTTGCGTGCTCTGTGTACAGCACTGAATCAGTGTATATTAGATACAGAGTAAAAGAGGATTATGGCATTGCTGCCAAGCTGAGCCAATATTTCCAAACTTTAGATCAAGTATCTATTTAAGAATACTTATATTTGAAAAAAAAAAATTTTGTGTTAAACTTTTGAATGAATTATGCCTAACAAGAATGTCAAGTATCTGTGAACAAGGTAAATTTTCAGTTACTTTGCTATGACTTTAATTCTGAAAATTTGAATCAATTAGGAAATATTAGAACATGAGTCTTTCAAACTTGTCAAATTTTGGTAATACCATAATCAAGCTAGTAATGGAATTTACCACTATTTTATGGTTATGGCAGCAAATTAGAACTGATTTTAACAAACAGAAAGAGAAATACAAAATAATTTTGAAAATTTAAAAATGATTTGAAATTTGTTTTTCTTACCATTCCCACTAGGATACCTATATTTCAATGCACTGTCATTCTTAACTGTCAAGAAAAGGATATACACTTGTTTTTTAACTGCTACTTATACATATTATTTTGTTATAATGATCACTGTATTAAGTAAATTGAATTTACCTGTCGTATATTTCTCCCATTCTTAGTAAAATAAATTCATAAGTTTTTTTGTATGATAATGTGAACAAAGGAATATTTCCTAAAATGAAAACATATTAAAGACATATCTATAATATAAATGTTAAGTAGTTGATTCTTACTGTTAAATCTTCAGGATATAATATTTTCAAGTGTGAAACTTTACATATATTTTAAAGATATATATTTATTTGACAATTCTATATTAAACAACTGTTAAGAACAGATTCTTCTGTACCTATGGAGATATAACAAATTGTTAAGGCAGGCCTGGAAATAACATGATCATAAGTAATTATAAGACATACTTGGCAAGTTCATTTAAATAGTTGTAAACAAAGTATTGGATGAGTAAAAAAATCTAATATGATTAGAAAAACTTACGCTTCATGGTGTAAGTAGCTTTTGAGGGGGGCCTTAAAGTATAAGAAAAAGCAGAGAGGCATGATAGGTTCTGGGGAGGATAGCATTTAAGGGTGCTTATAGCATAGGCAGCAAATCAATAAAAGTAGCTGTAAGAGCAATGATGAGTTTTTGTACTATTATGTTTGTTGGAGAGGAGTAACAGGGTAACATTTCTTTGTACATGTTATACGGTAGACATTTGTATTGGATGTATTATATTGAATATATTATGCAGAATTAACTGGTAGAAAGAGACTGAATATGCAGAAACTTGGTAAGAGTTAAGAAAATCTCAGATATGTAAGTGTTGCAGTCCTGGCAGTGGATGAGCTTACTTAAAAAGAGAATTTTAAAAAATACAGAGACTCTTGGGGAACAGTAATAATTTAGGAATTGTCAAAGGAAGAGAAACTGGGGAAGTATTGGGCAATTAGATAGACATGAGAATGCAGACCCAATCCAGAGACCTCCCTTAAGACCTCCCAGAAACACCCATTTTGCAGTTAAAATATCCTTACATCCTGAACTACACAGAAGTAAAAAAACACAGAATAGCCACTGCTTTAGGCTGGCCACAAATGCCTGTGCAGTTAGTGCATACACTGCCCTTCCTTCACCTTAGTGTCATTATAATATCATATCTATACCTGGAAATTCATGAATCTAATTATAACAGACTGAATTCTGGGTAAGTGCATGCACAGTAAACAAAAGGTTATAAAACAGCCAACTGTCAATCAAAGGACCTCACGTGCCAATCATCTAGTACTTCCCTTGTAACCTCCCATCCTGGCCCCAAAATAATGCAGACCTCCCTACTCCTCAGGAGCTGTAGCCATCTCTGGCATAGCCTGTTTCTCTCTTGAAATGTAGTTTAATAAATCTTACATTTCCTAAATTTTGGTGATCTGTAATTATTTAATGTGTTGGTTGAAAGAACCGAGGCCCCCTTAGCGCCACCAGGGTAATGATGGATTTGGATCACCCCCAACGGTAACAGAAGGAGAAATAGAGTTTGGAAATATTGGATTAGAAACTCAAAGTAGATATTATTAGTACTTAACTGGTATTTAATAAATGAAATTGATTTCAAATATTATTTTTGAGTTATACTAAAAGGGGTAACATTGTATTATTTACTAGATTTTACTTACTAGATTTTATGCAGAATTTATCGTTCTACTCACTTATTACTAGTTTATTTCTGTTTAGTGAAACAAAAAGGTGGTATTTTTAATGACAGAAAAGCTTTTCCATTTCATTTGATGATTTGAAAATTCATGAATATTAGAATATATATAATACCTTTTGTGTATATTTCTTGCTTTATATACTTGTGTATCTCAACTAATTATAATTTCATGTTTTGAATTATAATAGTAGCATGTGTTTAAATACATATAAAGCCTTACATCAGTAATGTTTAAGAAATGAGTATATTCCTTAAAACATGTGGAAATACTGTAGTTAAATTCTAGTTAAATTATTTGTAGTAGAGGGAAGCTGATTTTTAAGGGGCTGGCCTTAATTAACTATCAAAATTTTAAGTTGTGAGATTTTTGTTCTTTGCTTTCTCACTTTTTCTTTCAGCATTTTATAGTACCTCACCAACATGCTTTCTGTTTTTTCCCTTACCAAACCACTTTCATCGGGTGATCAGTTGGAAAGTTTAGGACAAATACACAAAGACCTAAAAGAATGAGAAACAACTTTATAAATTAATGATACAAAAGTACTTTTGAGACAAACAGACCTAAGGTTAATTCTAAGTCCACACTTACTGGCTGTATGCCTTTTGGCAAGTTATTTAACTTCTCTGAGCTAGAATTTTTTCCTCTGTAACTCAGGTAATCAGACTTAGTGACAAAATGCATATGAAAGCCCAGCATAATGCCTGGCTCTTTGTGGTCACTAACCATGTCTTACTTGATTTTACTCTTCCTCCCTTTCCTTCCAGAGATCTGTGCATTTCACATTTCAGTAGAACATAGCCCTTCAACACTAAGGAATCATCTCTGCTCTTGAAAGAGGCAGGTGAGAGCCATGCTTAGGGACAGGAAGTCTTTCTACCACCTTTGAAAAACCACACATCTGCTCTGCTTGTTGGGAGGCCAGCATGGTCTGTCTTGTTGCCAATTCAATGAAAGGCTTTAGAAACTTGCCAAAACATTTTCTCCTAGGCATTTTCCCTTAGGCTTCTAATTCCAAGTGACTTTTTAAATGTGTGACCTTTGATATTGACTATTTTTAGAAAAAATCTTTATAGAGGGGTGTCAGAGGCAGCAGCCCTGTGATTCTAAATCCCTTGCTGAGTACTGAATTCTCATCTATGTGAATTGTATTTCTTTGTAAACTACCTTTAATGGTTTGGTTTGGGCAGCCTAATCTCCCTCTGGAGATAAGAAATTTATGAACGCAGCAAGTATTTTAAGACAGGAAGGGGGAAAATAAGAAAGATTCAATTAAGTACAGAGCTTTACCTGGTTTTCCCTACCGTTATTTAAAAGCAGCAAATTTCCTCTGGATTTATACCTATACTGTTTCACAATTTTTATACTACCTCTAGCTTCTTTTCAATCGCATATTATTCCAAGAAAACTGGCTTTAGGTAAATATACCTTAACCTCTTGTCCATGTCTTTATCCTTCATCTGTGACACTCCCTTCATTCTGCCAAGTTCTCTCTATAAAATTTTTTTTATCCAAGTCTTGTCAGTGTGTAACTTTCACCTATTTATATATTCATAAGTTAAAATAAAAACACAAATATAAAACCAAACCATTACTGAATGCTATGTACCAGATGCTGGGTCACAGAATTATAAATGAAGTGTGGCTCTATTTTTGAAAAAGTTCGCAACTGCATTCATACAAATAAATTTAATGTCATGAGAGAAATGTGAGAATAGAAGTATATTCAGAAATTACTCAACACTGTTCTACTAGGTCATGGAGACTCCATAAGTAACATCAATGATAATTGAGTGAAATGTTGAAGGATAAGAAGGAATTTGCTAGGTGGAGAATGGAAGAAGATTCTGGGTGGGGAGAGACAGACTCCCAGAAGACCATATTGATTCTAGGGGCCGTCAGTTTTTTAGGGCCTGTCTCCAAAATAAATCACTCTAAAAAATCCTGATTCAAAGTTAACTCCACTTGAAATTTTTTGGGGTTTTCTCCCTTTTATATTACTCATAAGCCCTTATTTTTTATAGATAAGAGATAGATATTTAGCTAGATGAGAAATTTGTGTTCTGTTTTTCATTGTTCTAGTGAGTTAAATTTCTTGGGACTGGGTCTTCTCTACTTTTTATTACTCTTTAAAATATCCATAACCAAGCCTTGCAAATTAATTAATTAATTAACTAACTAACTAATTAATTACTACATACCAAGGACTATACTAAGAAATAAGCACTTATATTTCTTTAACTCCAACTATAGCTCTATGAGATAAGATACTATGATTACTTCTATTCACAAGTAAATAGAGCAAAGCTTAGTGGAATCAAATGACTTTTCTAGAAATCTATTTAACTCAAAAAAGGTCTGACTTCAGAGCCATTACTCTTACTAAATACATTATCCTACCTTTACAGAGAAGTAATTCTACATACATTCGCTAAACTTTAAATGAACAAAACAATTCTTAAACTAAAAAAAAATTCATATTAATGAAATCGAATATCTCTCAATGAAGAATAATACATCAATGTATGATAATATACATCATAAATTCAGAAAAACATTCCGGACAATCTTAAGAAAATGAATATTGTGGAAGACGATTTCTCCACCTTGTAGTACTTTATCTGTTATATCCTTTTAGGATCCAGGTGTTCATACTCTGAAGGTGCCATCTGGCATGGGCATTTTCTAGAAAAAAAGAGTTGCTGCAGCTGACTCTACCTGGACAATCCCAAAGGAAACAGGTGTGATGGGGGAAAGTTGGAAAAGCAGTTGGAAGAGCTAGTGAACATAAAGAAGTTTGCCAGTCCCTGGTAATTTTTTCAGGTCTCGAAACTCCTTTGTTGCTAGTGCCCTGGTTTTACTGGAAGGACTTCCAGAATTCACAATCCTTCTGATCCGGGCTTCTGGCTCTCATATCTGCCAGTGAATTTGCAACAGTAATGTTGTATAGTGAGCATCTGCGTTTTCATTCAGCTTTATCTTTCCATTCTGGGAACATCGGCTCAGTTAATTAGAAGAGTAGCAGGGGTTAAAATGCTAGCAAATGCTGTAGAATTATGTTATTGGTTCAGTGTCCTAGAAATAGGAAGGGTAAAAAAAAAATATATATCCAAGTCTTTGCATTTCTCATTAAAATCCATGTGAAAACATATGAGGTGAGACACTTAGAAAATGAGATTGATTGAACAATATACTCAAACTGGTTTATTGGCCTGTTCCCAGAATTGAGTCTAACTTCCAGAGGGTTTACCTAGAACTAATATAGTATGCAGATGTTCAGCTAGTCCTCAAGGTTATCCAACCTCATAGATGTCTATGGCCCTGTCTCGTCTTCTATCAACGCTCACTGCAGGTGACCTATTTTTGAGATACTTTCTTCTCTGTCTGATCCCTTCTGGTCTAGCAGCATTCTCTGTTACTTCTTGACACATAGGGCTGTGGAACCATTCTGCTCTGCCCAAGCCAATTGAACACGGATTACAAAGACTTTGTCTGCCTAGACTCACTAGTCAATTCCATAGCCAAGAATGGGCTCAAAATCTTTTATCTGAGAACAATGGCTCTTTAAATTTCCATCCATATCATTTCTATTCTTTTCTGTATCCTCAGAAACCTTATTTTATTATGGGATGGTAGAAGTAAGAGATATAGAAATCCCTACTCTCAAACCCTCTTATAAATTTCGTTAAACCCATAGAGTCACATAAGTGTTTGCTTAGGCTATTGGAAGATAAGAAAGAGATTTGCTAGATCTTTTATTTCATTCTCCACTCCCTCCTTCAGGACCCCTCTCTCTCCAACATACTGTAATCCCTCAGTTCCCCTCCTTTACTGGAGAATTTTATGCAGAATGTCCTATGTAATTGAATGTCAGGAAGGACAAAGAAATAATAAAATTAGGGAAAAGGAGATATATATGTGTGTGTATGTATGTATGTGTGTATATATATATGTGTGTATATATATATACACACATATATATATACATATATACACACACATGCACACACATATACACACACTAAGCATAGAATATATATGTATATACATACACTAAGAGCATAGACATATATATGTATACATATATATATATGTACACACTAAGAGCATAGAAGTATTTGAGACTTTTTATCTATTAACTTATTTAATACTCATAACAAACCTGTGAGGTAAGTACTACTTTCATTGCCACTTTTCAGATGAGTAAATTGAGGTAGAATGGTTAAGTAACTTGCTCCAAGGTTTAGCATTTTAGAAACTGTATTCAATTACACAGAAAAAATCCAACTTTATCCTATGTTTATTCAAGACTAGAGATTTAGTCTATTCATTTTTTTAAGGCTATATTTAATACTATCTCTGACACAAAGTTCACCCTCAGTGCATATATGTGTGGTATGTGTGTATGCATACATATATATATATATATATATATATGTTTATTAAATTAGTGAACAAAAATGATATAAAATTTGTTACAGTAAATATAAAATTATAGAATGGAACGAAACTTACTATTATCGAACTATATTTCTAAACTCAAGGTAATACTTTTCCTAATGTTCCTTATGTGCCCAGTTAAGCATTATAAATTATGATTGTTGCATCAGAAAAAATCAGAGAGTGCTAAATGGATGGTTAAAAGAATAAATGAATGAGGGAAGAAGAAAGCAGATTTCAGTTGTGCAAAGTAGAATGAGTCTAAGATATTTATGTTAATCAGTAAACAGTTTTCAAAATAGCTATTATTCATTGGTAAAGTCAATGCTTGCCTCAGTTAACACAGAATTCTTTTTTGATATAATGTAGATCCCCCCCCCCCCCAGTTTATTATGTGGACTAATTTGACTTAATACGAAGTAGTATAATTAAGTGACAAAATGATTGTTATGTAAGTCAGGAATGAGTAGAATTTATTAGTAGCTGAAATTACAGAATACAGGTTTTTCATTGAGGAGGAAAGACATAGTATGGTCTTTAAATGGTGGATCATTGTTGGCTATGTATTCCTGGTTAAAGAGCCTTAGTGATGGTGTCTCCTGTGTTTGACACAAGTAGAGAGTGAGTCTTTGTGGTGGTAATAGAGGAAGAGGAGAGCTCAAAAAACAAAAGGAAAATCTACTTTTTTCCTGTGGGTTTCTATAGTAGACTCTGTCTACTCATCTGTCTGTCAAGATTTTCTATTCTAAACATGCATCAGCCTTGTACACCTACTAGAATCCTGCAACTATGGAGGACTAGTTAAACTTTTATCCATTAATTTTAGCTTCCACCGATTTTTGCCTGAATTAATTAATATTAAGATTGTTGGGTAATGGTGATTTTCTAATCCCATCATTCCTGTTACATGAGTTAATTGTGTCTTACTTTATAATGGGAGGTAAACCATGTTGAAATAATTTGCATGTACACAAGTAAAATTAAAAGTGTTAAAAACATTCCAGGAAGGAAATGATAGATGGACTGAGGTTGGGAATGATTTTGGAGAAGTGTACCTTCAGTAGTGGTCAGTGAAGTAAGTGATATTTAAACTGACAGTTTAAAATCAGAAGCAGCTTGTCATGTAAAGAATTGAGGGTGGGTGGGTCCAAGCAAAGATAATTGCTTAATGTGAGAAAGAGCAGGGACTATGTAAGGAGGTAACTAAAACACCAGTGTGTTTTAGTTAAACACCAGTGTGGCATAGTATTGTGGGCAGTGGTCAGGAGGCAAAAGATGTAGCTGAAGGAAGATGTAGAGCTCTGATCACTTAGGCTACATAAACTATGGTAAAGGCTCATTATTTTTCTCTACATAAATTCGGAAGTAATTTAAGAATTTAAGCAGAGAAATGACATGATATGATTTTTTTTTTAATTGCTTCTTTTAGAGAATAGGTTAGAAGCGGGCAAGTGACAAACATATCTGTCCAATGAACTGTCTTAACTTCTGGCATCATTATTAAGATACTCTTATCTCTTATTGGATAACAGTAGATGTCTAATTTGTCTCTGTACACATTTCTCTACATTTCAAAATGATCTGTTAAAATGAAAATCATGGTCCCATGGCCCTCACTGATCAGGAGTGCTAGTTAACAGCAAGAGGTGAGCGAGTGGGTGATATAATCAGATGTCGTGAGTTCAGGAATACATTGGGTTTTGTGAGAGAGAGGAAGGATAATAGTCTGGAATCAACAGTGGAGAATAAAGACAACTTGGAAATAGAAAGGGTTGGAACACAAGTCAGAATGAGGTCTTGGGTAACATTAGGCTGATTCAGGGAGTATGTGCCTTTGAGTCTGGGTAACACCAGAGACCCTGGCAGGCATGTCTTCTGGTTGCACTATAGTGGAACATCATGGAATGAGTTAAAAAGAAAGAAAGAAAATAAAGATAGCCTAGAAATCCTAGTCTTATAGTCTTGAACGATGTCCTTTATGGCATGGGGTCTAGACCTGAATTGGAGGGGAGTTGAGAGGTAGAGGTGAACCAGGTGAGGGGTTGGAGAGACTTATTATTGAGGCTTTCTAAGTGTTATGGGATGTTTTATTGATGTTTCCCTGTTATGTCTCATGTCTCATGCTGTAATGTTGATACTTAATGGTCCAACAACACAATAACAGTATATTTAAAGTTTTAATAAATGCACTTGCTGCGAACCCTATTATACACTCTTGTTTATAAATTGCCTTCAGCTTGATTTTCTATTCACTGTGGATTAATTTTTTTTTAAGTTCTTTGGTTTATAGGAAACCTAAACTCATATGGAGAGTTTATGATCTAATTATAAATCTGTGAAAAGGCATTGTATAAGAGATTATTGCATTTGGTTGGAGGTTGTATTAAATGACTTCTAAAATCTCATCCTACTCAGAGTCTGTGATTTAATGATTCTAGCATTATTTTTTACCAGAATGAGCCAGAAATTTAAGAATGTGACCTGGAGGAAAAATCAAGAACTCTAATAAAGACACATGTAGTGTGAACAATTCCTAAGTTTCTGATGATACAGTGGAACTGACACTTAAGTAGTTTCAGATTTATGATAATTTTAAAGGCATGTATATAAATAAAAACTTCTAAAAAGTTTTTAAACTTTTTAAAATACTGCATGAGGTCCTACTCCATCTCCCTATTTTACTTCTGCTGATTAAATAACCTTTATGTAATTGTCCTGAAAACTTGACCAAATAGTTAGCATTTTTACTAGCTTTTACAGATTGAAATAATGAACTAGTGTTATACTTTGTAAAAATATAGCAAACAATACTAAAGATATGATGTCTTCTGTATTCAAAATTACCACTGTTAACTCAAAGATCTAATAATAAATTTCCTGTTATTGTAAAGAATGAATTTGTCCCTTCCTAAGTTTTTGTTCACAGAGATTCCCCTAATGATTGACTGATGGCTTTCACTTTTGGAGTTAGTTTGGAAAAGGCATAGAAAGGTGACTTGTCTGAGATCAAAACCAATCCTATTGTTAAATATTTTAACAAAACAAATACAAGTGTCCTACTCCTTAAATTTATATCATTTTCCAGATATGTTCCATCAGATGCTCTGAGAATAAGGACAGCTGCTTGTGTACAAGGCTGATTTGATTACTTTAAATACAGCAGACTGAACCATGGACTTCAGCTGCAGGGTCATATTCAGAAATATCCTTCTGTTTGACTAGTAACAACATTCAGTACCTATTTAGTTAATATGTCGCAAAAACGAATTTAGTCAGGGCATGTAGTCTAACAACTATTGAATACATCTTCAGATGTTAGGGTTATGTTAAGGATCCTGAAAAATTGTGGATTCTTACACAGAACCACATAGAGTTGAAGGGCCTTGGGGAAGTTAGTCCAGCAATCTTATTTCACAAGTAAGAGAAGTATTCTGACAATAAGAGACAGAATAAATTTCTTTTCCTTCTACTAACAAAATCTTTACCCATAAAAAATATTTACCACTGAAACAAACCTTGGTCATAAGTAGCAATACGAAATGTTTATCCATGGGTTCCTTTTATATATGGAATATGAAAATATATTTATGGAGCAGGGGCCAAGCTTTAAAAGTATTTTATTGTATTTAGTCACATAAATATACATAGAAGTAATATTTCTATCTTTTTATGATAACTACTTTGCCAGTGCATGTAAGGAAAGTTCAGACAAATTTACGGATTGATAGGCTCTGATGTTAATTAATAGGCTCTGATGTTATGTAATTGATGCTACAGAAGACTTCAATTCCTAAATAGAATTTTTAAAATTCTCTTAATTAACTATTCTCAATGAAAAATACCTAAATATATGTCAGCGCCCTCCTGCCAAAGACTAGCAGAAACATATCTTTATTCAAACAAGTTGAGTTTATTGGTACATTGTAATAAGGGAGACTTCACAAATGAGGAATCATGGGCTGTTTCTGTCAGAGGGTGTTAGAAAGAATATATCACTTGCTATGAACTTGTGTTAGATAATTTGGGAGCAGATTCAAACAATGGGCCTTTGCATTGGAAGCTGTCAGGAAGCAAAAGTAATTCTGTGGTTGGGTTTAATATTTCTTATTAAAGATGAAGCTATCATTGGTAAAGAAGAAGCAGTCACTGATAATAGCCAAGATGGGGTATGTGTGTTGATTTTGTAGTTTGGACAATGTTCTTGTTTTTGTCTGCATTCAGACATTTTTACAGAGTGGTCTTATTTTGTTCTGATCCATCACAGTCACAGAGTGGCCTTATCTGATGTTATTAGTACTCCATGAAATTGTTTATGTTCATTAAGCAAACACCATAGCCTAGCTGAGAGTGTCAGACCAACTTATATCAACATTAAGGCTTACCTGATAGTGCAGAGCCAGCTACCAGGGTCTGATTTCTCTTTCTCATATGTACTAGCATATACTTTTAAGTCTCATATGTAATAGCATATACTTCTAACTGCTTATTTCATGACAAAATGACTTCATGAGTAATATGGTTTTTTTATAACTATACCTCTTGCTGCTATATTTTATTAAAGTTTAGTGCCATCACTAGATTATAAACTCCACAAAGGCATACACCATGGGATGAGGACAGAGCAAATCTCATCTTGCAGTTGTTCAACAATCACATATTTAGAAGGGAGTTTTGCAGGGGATAGGATCAAGAGTGGGGAATAGGCTAACTTATGAATATCCATTAAAAAAGGGTCAAATATAAAGCAACACTAAGGATGAACCAAGCAGGAAGTTCAGATGTGGTTACAAATCTGAAGAGGTGGGTACAATTGACAGTCTACCTCACCTGAGACAGGATTACTTAAAATGAATAGCCGCCTTAAAAGAGAGTAAACGACTAAGCAATAAGGATGCTCAGAAGTAAAGCAAACTCTGGCCCAAAGAATAGGCAGTCACGACAATGTAGAGTGTGCGCTTAGAGCTTTAAATGCATATCAGGAGAGTGTACCCAAGGCAATCATTTTTCCTTTAACATTCTAATTGAATGTGGCACTGTTAACCAGAAAGTGTATTCTTCAAGTATATCTTCAGCTTCTCATATGAATTAGGCACTGGGTTGAGTGCTAAAAGTACAACAGTGAAAAAGAGAGAGAGAATTGCATTAGTGATTATTTTTTTATTATCATTCATGCCATTCAATCGATCCTTAATCCCTTTGTCTAAAATCACTGGAAGGACTTAAAATCTAAGAAGTGATTAAAATGAGAAAATTCACAAGACTTTGGGCCATAGCTGGCAGATATTTTCTCCAGAAACACAATGAGTACTATGGCTGTTTTTGAATGAATAGAATGATATAGTAGTGTATAAGGATTGTTGAGTCTACACCAGAGAGTTATCACAAAGAAAAAGTTGTTAAGTCAATGCTTATATTTCATTAAAAGGCCGGACTACTTTATTCATCTCCATAATATCTGTGAATTGGTAAAGCTTTCCAAGCAAAGTCATTGGGAACGATGTTCCATAACAGCCTTTTCCTTGAAAGTTGCAGCTTTTCTTATTTATTGTGTAGTTTAAACTTTACATTTCATTCATTTTTTTCCAAAATATGTACTGGTATAGTAATTATAAAATATAAATTAAAGAAGAATTGTTTCCTTTGCTAGTGCTAGAGTTTGATATCATTTGGTTTTATGTCTGAGTTCTAATGCTTCAAATTTACAAGAGGTACAATTGATCATGTTAATGAAATCACAGAATTTCGGAGAGGTAACCAAACTTCTGGACAAATATGTGGATGCTAAAAAAAAGTGTAGTAAATACTTTGTAGCCCATATAATATATGTGTTCTTAGGCGGATTTAGTGTGTAAAGCTTCAAAAATTGTGATGTCCTTTACAAAATAAAGTTCAACCACTATCAGAGTTCATATTGTTAAGAGAAAAACGATGGTACTGATTAATGCCATGCCATGTCTGGGTAGTCTCCATGGTTTTTGCTTTAACTATTTCCCATAAATATGAAAGAATGAGGAAGAAGGAATCAAATTGAACACCTGTTCTTGTTGCACCATTTATTCAATTACTTTTGAGGTTGGAGATATCACAAATTAATAAATATTTTCCTTCCTGTCCTCTCATCTTTCATGTGTGGTGTTGATTGTAAAATAGGCTGGACTTTTCTTTTTTTGCAATTCAGATGTATCAAGAAGTTACATATTGACATTAGAAAAATGTCTGATGAACATGCAATTGATTGCATTTTGTAAGAAAATAGAAAATAAATATAGGCACATTATTGTTTTAAGGATGTATTTTATTAAATTGCTGATTGTCATCTGTTAGAAACAAAAATCTGTAATATAAATTGAGCAATTCTGAATAAGTAGTTCAGAGCACTTATAGCATATATTCCTTCATACAATGAAAAAAAAAATTTTGTTTCATTTGATTAAATGTAAGTCAGTATTATTGGTTGCTGAGATCTTAAAAGTTCTTATCATAAGAAAAAAATTTTAACTGTGTGGTGATGGATGTTAATTAAACTTATTGTGGTAATCATTTTGCAGTATATACATATATCAAATCATTATTATACACCTAAATTAACACAATGTGATATTTAGTTTATTAAAAAAATGTTATTAGATTTGTTCTTCATGGAAATGTTAGAATTTGGAGAATAATTGATGCAATCTTGCTACAGGGTTTAGGTTCAATGGACTTTTCAACTAACCTGTTGTCTTCATAAAATTAGGAACTAAAAAACCCTGTAGGTAGTATTATATATTGCTATCCAGACTATGTGGTTTCTACCTATATATTAGTGGGAAGTTTCTTAGGTATATAATGAGTAACACCAGATGAATAACACTAGTGTCTGAATTCTACATTCTGTTATTATTATGTATACTTAAAAGTTCTCATCACAGTATTCAAAATTCAGACACTTACCACCAATATGCCAATATTGAGAAACTTCCCACTAATATATAGGTAGAAATCATATAGTCTGGGTAGCAATGTATAATACTCTTACCAGGGTTCTTTAGTTCTCAATTTTATGAAGATAAAAGGTTAATTGAATAATCCATTGAACCTGATCCATTGTGATGGGGACAGTAGACAACATAAGAAGCTGAAAAGGAGATTCCTTGGGTTTTTATAAGGTTTCTCATTCTGAGGAACTTCTATTAACCTTAAATTTATGGCTAAGGAGATAGTTTTCGGTTATGTACATTCACCTCTGTGTTACATGCTGAACTTAGCCTATTTTTGATCTCTTAATCAGGTAATTTATTGCTACTTGTTAATTGTAAAAGTTGACTGGTGCATTTGCTTTCAGTAAAAGTCTTTTAATCAGTTGATTTCTACAGATGGCTCCGATTCTCACTAGTAAATGCTTCTAATAGTTGTCAGCCTGCTTCACCAGAGAAAATGACAACAGCAAAAATTACATGAGGTGGCAGCTCTCTTTTCTGCGTCTGTGGATGCATTCAGTGAAAGTGTTCTTGGAGTCTGCGTTCTCAGTGGCACAGTCAGCTGCCTCTTCTCTAATGCTGTATGAGAGAGGCATTTTTAATTTTTTTGGAGTTATTTACTACTTGAAATTTTAGTTCCTTTGCACTTATGTGACATGACACTTCCTATATAAGGTCATTTAATATTTCTTCAACTTTATCATTCTTCACACAAACAGAATTCAAAAGTAAGGTACATTTTTTAAAGAATATTTTCATTAAATTGGAATTCTTTCAACTGGTTGTGTATCTTTATTTTCTCAGTATATTCTGATGACTGAAGGTAGTTAATCTTTTGAAATGAATTCTAGTGTTTAACTTTTACCTTCTCTTACAGAAGTGCTTGCTTTAAAAATAAATGTTATGTTGTTCTATAATTTTAGCTGTGCTATATTTCTGTAAGTGAGAATTATTAAGAGAAAGCCCTAACTTCTATATTCCTTTACTGGAGTTGCTATTAGTAAAACATTTTTTTTTTTTTTTTTTTTGTAGTGGCAAAAACTAGTAAAAGTATCAGTAGACTTACTCTTGAACTTTCCCATTTAACAAAGCTAAATTATACTTAACACAGTTGCCACCATGGGTAGACTTTTCCACTTAACAAAACTCACATGGGTTCAACAGTCACAACAAAAGAGGCCCAGCCTAATAATTGTTATTTGTGAAACAGTATTTTACTAAAAGTGTAAATTCTGTATGGGCCTGGAATTTAAAGAATCTAGAAACTTTTAGATCTGCTGCTGTTATGTGGCTTTAGAGAACATGTTTAACCTTCTTATGTCTGTATTTCCCTCAAGAGTAAAAGAAAATAACTTGATTTATGATTCTGAAAAGCTGTATGCATATTAAAATGCTATAAATTAAATAATTTAAATTGCATTAAAGCAGACATCTTTTAAAGATGCCATTTAAAATAATTTTCTAAGAATAAGAACTATTTTGGGTTATGAATAAAAACTCTAATTCTTACCCAACCTTTCAACACATATGTTTATTAGAATTTTGTAGTACAATTATGAGATCATTGGTCTTTTACTTAGATATCTAGAGTATACCTTATAATAACTGCCTTTTCATATCTTAGATCATATAATTTTAAGAGTTTGAAGAGATTGTAGAGATCATTACAAAACCTTTTCCTTATATATTAGAAAGGGGAGGCATAGAGAAGTCAAATGACTTGCCCAAGATCATGTATTTAACAAAGAAAAGTGAAAATTTAAGGAGATATTAAGTAATCACTCTATCCTTGTGTCAAATTAAGTTTTGTAAAAGGATCAGATGTATTAAAGTATTACATATTGACTCTAAATAATCTTAGAAATTCAGTATTTGTGCACTGTAATAATTTAAAGGACCGGCTTAACATATTTTGTATATATGAAAAAATGGTTCTGATATCACCATTTGAGAAATTATTTTCTATATGATAGTGTATCATTTGGTATCTCCTTGACATAAATAAATTAAAAGATCATTTAGCTTTTATTTTTCACATTATGTTGAATGTTCAATTTCTAAATATCCAACTGTTTAATTTATTATATGAAAAACATACTCAGAATCTGCCATTAGAAAAAAAAAATTTGTAATTTAGATGTACATGCATACACACATACACAATTTATCCAAATAATTCAGTATATACAGGAAATCTTAGCTTTTATTCTTTTCAGATTTGAAAATTTTTAATTTTTCCAAAAATTTAAAAGTAATTAATTTTTTATCAAGTTGAGCAGTTATTAAATCACTCTATTTTATCATAAAGATGTTGGTAAATAGAGTATCTTATGCCTAATCGATGTTATAAATATGAATAAAAAGATCATTTTATTTGCCACATGATAATGCTGTCTATTATTTACTGAATGTCTACTATTTTTAGTTATAAAAATACATTCTTATATCCACAAAGTAAATATGTATTTTGTCTTCACTGACCAAAATTTAAAAATTAAAAAAATATCTTTTTTTTGTCTTCATGTACCTATAATTTAAAAATTAAGTATGAATATTTCTATTTTTTAAGGGAAGTTACCCTTGGACCTATTTATATTAACTATTTAGGCAAAAATAATATTCTACATTTGTTTTTTTTTTAATTTGCCACCAGAATAACAAGGGATGCAAAATATCAACTAAGTTTAGTTTTCAAATCAAATACTTAAGCATGTATTTGTATGATTATGAACATGATTATCATATGCTAAAAGATTAACATTTTATTTGATAATTTTCCTTAATTTCATAATTTTCTCCATCTCTCTTGGTTCTCAGTTAAGGGTATGGTGAGTCCAAGGAGATCTCAGTAGCTGTTTGGATGCTTTTATCCACATGAGTTGGACTTTGTTAAAATTCTCTGCAAAATATAGACAAAGAGGGAATGTAACTCCCTGATAGAATATAATAATAATAGAAAACAAGCAAAAATAAAAAGGCTTTTTTCTGAACTTTTGTCTTTATGTTAACTATTGCTATTTTTTCAAAAGTAATTAAACATTTATTGTATACAAATTAAATTTCAGTGATTCGTTTTTATAATAATAGAGAAATATAGTGAGGTTGGGCAGTGCATTCTATAATCGTTTACATTACAATAAAAAAAACTGTGATGACTTGCAATGCAGTCGTTATTGGCTCTGAGAGCAGTGAAGGACCCAACCAGCAAAGCCCTAGCAGAGATACATTGGAGTTACTCACGTGTCGTCAGTGCATGAAGCCTTCTGTGATGCTACTTTCTGTCCTTTCAGTCTTGAAAACTGATCATCCCTTTGGGAAAAAAGTTAGAAAGATCTCTTGAGCTTATTTTAACAGCCTTACAGAATCTAATAAAAGTTTATTTATTCAGTGTCTTTAATTATATAAAAGTCTTAAATTGTCTCTTAAGCCATCCTTAAGTCGTAGCTGCTGAGGTGCCAAGCTGCACAAATAATTCTACATTTATTGCTTTGGAGAAAAAATAATATTGTGGTAAGCAAACTTGTCAAACAGATTAAAAATGATCTAATTATGTGAAAAACTATTAGACTGAAGTATAGATTCAAAAGTGCTGATCTTTAATGTGATGAAATCTGCCCTTGATTTGTTAGTATTAGCAAAGCGAGGCTAACACTGACATTTGGACTGCATTTTTCTTTTTCTTTTTTTTGCGGGGGGGAAGTGGGTGGTATTGTTTCACTCTTTGTTTTATACATAGTAGGTTCTTGTAAGTACACGTCAAATATTTTTTTTCTGTGTAATGACATCATTGCAAGATTATACAGTTTAAGAGGAAGATACCATCTATTTCAAACATAAGATTTCTATTCTAAATGAAAAAAATTGTTCTCAGCAATTTTATTTTTCAAAGAAATTAGTTACTAGCTCAGAAAAAGGATAAGTTATTTAGCTTCTATTTTTTGAGCCTTAGTTTCTTATCTGTGGAATTTGTATCACAGAGCTTCTGATGAAGATTAAATATTAGGTATGAATAGTACAAAAAATTTCTTTCCTCCCCCCAAATTTCTTTCCTCTGAATACTTGACTTAGCTTCCTATTTGTCCAATTTTCTCACCTATTTTAAGAATATTCTGTTGGCTTGTATGTATGTATATTTGTCAGCCACCTTAAGCATTCTGGAAAAAAAAATATATACTTGTTGATTAATATAAATTAGTTCTTGGTATGAAATCTTTTCTTTTTTGTACTTCAGAATATAAACTTTGTAAAGTGAATTAAGATATTGGAACTGTGTGGTATAGTTATTTCTGGTTCATAACAATTCATTTTTCATGGTGCAGTTTTGTTTATATAAAAATTAGCTCTCAGCATTTTGACTAACTTACATAACTAAAATGGTAGATATAACATCATACCTCATCCATAAACCCTCAGTAAACACTAAAATGATATGCTTTGCAACATGAAAAATAGGAAGTTTTCAATAATATTTAACTTGTAACCAGAAAGCCTCCTTTTCTGCTCCAATAATAATTTGTAATCTCTCTAGTGCATTGTATGATTCTTGAGATTTACTGGGCTCCAGGCACTTTATTAAGGGCTTTATATATATAACGTAATTTAATCCTCAGAGTAACCTAATGAGATTGGTAAGGAATATTATCCCCACATACAAATGAGGAAACTGAGGCACAAATAAGTTAATCTATTTACCTAAGGTAACACAGTGACCGAGTGGCTGAGTTAAGATCTGAACCCTGTATGTAGCCTGGCTTCAGAATCTGTACTTTTATCTAATATTCTCTATAATCTCTGTGACTTCTAGTATTTATTTTATAGGTGGATTTGAGTTGGCTGCCCTGCACTTTAGATAGGTTTTCTAGTAGTTGCGATGTATTATCACTGAATGATGACAATTTTTTTCTTGATCCCAGAAGACTGATTGACAACTGAGTAATACTAGTTTACCAGCTATATGGCCACATAAATGAAGTATTTTTTCTTGCAATGTCAATAATGTAGAAAGTGCTGGGACCTCATCATACTGTGTCACTTGTTCAGTTCTGTGTCTACATCAGTTATTTATTTGGGCAACACACATTTCACCACAATGTTGAAGTTTCCTTATTCTAATGCATTCTTTAACGAGAATTTACCACTATGCTAAGGAAATGCTGTGGAGCTTAATTTCAATGTGTGAAAAAAATGATGGTAGAATATCAGTGAACTGATTCTGAAATCTAAATTGAACTCTGGCTCATTATCAGCTAGTGTAAAGATTCATTTTCTCTTACACATGTGGTCTTAAATCTACCCTGTGGTTTTAGTTCTGGCTTCTCAATTCTTTTTTCTTTGACAGACATAGGAAATGATAGACAATGAAGAACGGATATTTACAGATTAGAAATTTGTTTATTACTATTTTTTTCAGATATTTTATGATTTTATTTCCCTCCAAGTTGAAATAGAATTTTCAAAATAAGTTTTTGGGACTATGTAATTTCTGTTTATCAATGAGCATTCTATTGGTATTAAAAATGTAGTAGATGTATCCACATTTTAGAGTTTTGGATATATTTATAGTTTGCTAAGATTAAAATGATATTAGAGATTTAGGATTTAATGTAATTTTAAAGTTCTGTTAAATGACTGATTGAGTCCATGACATTACATGTTCTCCTGAGATTGGGGGAAATATCATATTTTAAAAGAGGAGATGAAAAAAAAATGTAAAGATAGCTATATCCATGGCAACAGCATAACAACCATAAAAAAGAGAGAGAGTGTGTTGGCTGGATTGCTGCCTGGCAACAGCAGAGTCTAACAGGGGAGGAGGAAGGAAAGTTTCGAACCAAGACTATAGTATGCTTTTTGAATGCATTAGGATTAGCCATTAATAAACTTGATTAATGTATTTTTAGCCTCTCATCATTTTTGTGATTTCAGTTAAAAAGAATAGGTAAAAGATGTAGATATGTGGTATAAGATCAATAAATATGCAGTAAACGTTTGTGTCAATATGGGTATATGCTATTGGAAATTAAAAGCATAGTATTAAGAAAAAGATTTTTGTATGATTCATTAATGGCACATTTGAAAGGAATTGAAATATGTGTGTCTAAAATAAACTCATTTTCACATTTAAAAAGGAGATGACCCTTGGTTTATAATTGTTTTTATTTTTCCAATATGAGTATTCAAATGTGCATAAATACATCTATATGTATTTATTTACATATGTAAAAACACTGCTGAATTATTCTAGGAACTCAATTTCCTTCAGTTAGTCATGTATTTTGGTCATTATAGGAGATAGGTATGAACATTGTTAGTACTAGAGCAAATCCTTTCTAATAAGTCAAATTGAAATTTTTGAAAATAGCAATTGAAATTTTGAGTTTTTAAGTGCTATAATTTCTTTACAAAGTAAATCATTACTGCAATAGGTAGAAGTTGTTGAAATATACCTTTGAGCCCAATTCTACCTTTCTTCTAACATAAGAAACATCCCAGTTCAACCTTCTGTCTTCCATTTATTCCTAGAGGGTTTAGTAATTTATCTCAAGGGAATATGTATAGAAAGCCCCTAAGATGGTTAAAAGATAAAGTGATTAATTCTCCCACTATTCTGAATAATAGGATGTTCTGACCCTTTTAGTTGTACTGATCTGAGACTTAGTGTTTACTCTGTCTATTTCTTTTTCTTTCTCTTCTTTTTTTCTGCTTCCTCTTCTTCTCTACCCCTGCCTCCTTCTAATGATGCTTGGCTTATTACCTGAGTTATCTGAAGCCTCAGTCTAAAGTAGGTATATAAATTTGACTGACACCCATCAGTTCACTACCAAAGAACTAAAAATCAGGAGTATTGTTATGATATTTAATTCTACTTTAAGCTTAAATATTGTTCCTTATAGCTGTTAAAGTTAACAAAATTTATTATGCATTCTTTTCTCCCAAATGTAATATATTCTTAAATATTAATGAAATTGTGGTTCAGTGGTCTCTTAAGTTTTTCTTTAGTTGCTGAACTCTTGCTTTAATCAAAGTATTATCATAAACATTAAAAAAAATAAAGGTATTATAGTTGAAATGAGGGTGTTTTTATGAAATGGCTATGGAGTTTTGACTAAATTATAACTCTATATGAACTTATATGGATTTTTCTGTTTTGTTTATTGTCATGCCCTTAGTGTACAGCAACTTGCCTCAGACAGATCAGGCTCATTATTCCCTCAACCATAGTAGCCCTTGAGGGATTTCTGTGGAACACAGCTTTGAAAACAGGGCTCTAAATTTTATTAGCCAGTGGTCCTGGATTTTGATCCTACTCATACAGCTAATGTCATGAACATTAACAGTGGGAGAAGTATACCTGCCTGTCTATATATCTATATCTATATATCTCTACATATATCTCATATATGTATGCCTCATATATCTATATCTATCTATTTATCTATCTATCTATCTATCTATCTATCTATCTATCTATCTATCTATCTATCTCTATCTCTATCTCATATATATGTATGCCTCATGTATATATACATGAGGCATACAAAAATTTGAGAGCTGCACAAATGTTTGGATTGGCATATTGGTAAAACTCCTGATAGTGAGACAAAAAGATCCTTTAAACTGGTAAGTGTCTAGGTAGCTTTCATTCTCTGAAGTATTGAAAAACTCTTGAGTTTTCAACGATATT
>NW_011888806.1:5376360-5384053 GCF_000151845.1 Pteropus vampyrus | reverse complement strand
TTCAGTTGTGAAAGAATAAGTTATTAGGAGTTAACTAGAAATGAAAACATTTAATTTGTGTTGTGAAGGAATATGTAATATATACATATATATATGAAATTTACAGCTAATTTACCCTTGAAATAAGTCCTTAAGTATTTTAATAGACAAAATATGACCTCTGTGAAATGCCATCTCTCTCAGCACAGATAATGAAGGGTTTGCTTTGTGATTTGACAGTTAAAATTTATTTTTAAGTGGTAGTATTTTGTACGATTATCTGTTCAGTTACACAATCCAGGTAAGATTGAATTGTTTTTGAAATGGTAATGTCTACATCTTTTTGTTGTTATTGTTAAAGTGTGTCAGCCTAACTAGGAAGCACATCTTTTATCTTGCTTCTTCATCATAATTTCCTTCTGATCTATAAGCTAGATTTTATCAGGGATGCATATTCTATATTCACACTCAGTTTATTGATAACTGAGGGCATTGCTAATGTGATCATCTAAGTGATGTGTACCATGTTTTCTACAATATATTCCTTAAGGGAAAACTAGTATTGTAATATTAATTTTAAAGTCCTGATGTATGACTATTAAAAATTAAGCAGTTCTTACTCTCAATTTCAGTAGCAGCAAAGTAACGACAAAGATATATTATTGAGATAAATGGAAGTTAATTTTAGTAGGAAGCTATGTACTTTAGCATTGCCACAGGAAAAATCTTTAAAAGGGAAAAGCAGTACCATAAAGAAAATGTTTAAAAAAAAGATACAACATGAATGGATCTCGAGATTATCATGCTAAGTGAAATGAGTCAGACAGAAAAAGTTAGGTATATGATTTCACTCATATGTAGTATGGAAAACTGAAAGTAACAGATAAACAAGACAAACTATAAAAAACTCATAGACACAGAAAACAGTTTAGTGTTTACCAGAGGGAAAGGGAGTGGGAGGGAAGTAGATAAGGGCAAAAGGGATCAAATATATGGTGATGGAAAAAAATTTAACTTTGGGTGGTGAACACACAATGCAATATACATATGACGTATTATTGAATTGTATACTTTAAACCTATATAATTTTATTAACCAATGTCACCCCAATAAATTTAATTTTAAAAATTATCAGATATTTAATCATTATAATATTTTACATTATAACTATTTTATATCTTGCATTGCTTGCTACACATTTGTTTTAAAAGGTTGAAAGACTATAGTTTTAAAATTGAAATAATGAATAAGAAAAAAACTAATATAAAAAAAGAAATGAAAGATATTTATTGTTAAATTAAGCCCCTGTTAGATATTAAAACGTCTGTAGAGCAATAATTGATAAAGAAGTGTGTTCTTTCATTAGGCCGAATATGTATTAAAAATTACTCACAATCTCAGAAGCTAAGCAGGGTCGGGCCTGGTTAGTACTTGGATGGGAGATCACCTAGGAAGACCAAGTGCTGTAGGGGTAAGAAAAAAAAATTACTCACAAGACAATATTAATACAAACTGCCATTTAAATAAATACATTGTTTATTAAATAATTTTGAATTTATACAAAATATTATGACTAACGTTCTAAGGTCGAGGGAAGAAAAAACAAAGCTGTGGAGGACAAGAAAACTTAATTGACTTGAGATTTATAGTAGTATATTTAGGAATTTGATGTTAAAAATAATTCACATTATATATATCAAGCATCAATTTGGTATTGATGATAAGGTAAAATGGAAGATACCTACCAACGTTTATTTTATTGTTCCATTATATATGTAAGGTGCTTAACAAAACCTAACAGAAAAGATATTTTTATTGGTATATAACAATTTCAAAGTATACTATTATTGGCCTGAGGCCATGAGTTTTAACTAAACAGTTAATAGTAATTTATTTGTTTATGTATACTTCTGATTTCAGTTATATTAATATAAACCATATATTATATATAACTTTAGAAACTATATATATAACTTTAGAAACTATATATATAACTTTAGATACCAAAATAGGGTGTTTCTCACTGTCCAAAGAATATCTCAATACTAGGAATAAGGAAGACTTACTAGAGATTGAAGGATGATATCTAGAAATAGCCAGAAATGGTAAATTCTGATATTTTTCTTCTTTCTTAAGTACTCAAATTATTTTATTTACTTTTATTTTGTGTTGAAAATATGAAAGACAAAACAGTAAGCAACTGAGCATAAGAGTAGAAAAGTTATGCAGAGAATGAGTTAGTGTATGAATTGTATTTTTATCATCTCTGATCATGCCTCCCAAAGTGTCCATCAGTGAACAACGGAGAGGAATTTTTATCGAGGATTACTTCCATTGACATTACCCTGGCTGACTAGAAATTAGACCAGGATAAATGGGAGAGTAAGCCATGTTGTGGTAGCTGCGCCCAGGAGCAGAAACATGAATAAAGCTTACTTAGTGGAGAGAAAGGAAGGTGGAAATACAAGTGGCCCTGGAAAGCTATCTTTGGTGGATGCTATCTTAATAATAATGAAGAGGAACTACCAGAAGATAAGAGGTAATAGATCACCTCTTTAGGAACTTTCTCAGTTTAGAAGGGACCTTTCTTACATTTTCTTTAAGATATTTTAAAGTTTGTAGTATAAATAAAATTTCTCTCCATTAATTCAGAAGTTCAGTATTCTCCTTTTGTGAACCAAATTTGCTAAAGTTCAAACATACAAAGAATAAATGGTGACACATCTTCTAATATTCTGTTTGATTGTAAAAAATTTTGTTGTTGTTGGAAGAGGTAAAATGCATTTTCTACCAGTGCTGCCTGGTGCTTAAAAAGGTTCTTTGCTCATCTTCTGCCAGAGAACTGTAAAAGAGATCAATTTTCTTCCAAGTCATTTTGCTGAGGATATTTATCGATATTGATGTCAGAAAAAAGGGGAATGATTTTATGTAGATGGAAGAGTTTTACCTTTGGCTGTATTAAAAATCAGAAGAGAGCTTTGGGTTCTCTGGCTCAACAATATATATTATTCTGCATATCATTTCAGTATTTTCTTGAAGTCACAATAATATTCCTAATACTACAGTCACAGTAGTATCTTTGTGTCCCTATCTCGTCAGTAACCACCTTATTTACCTTGCCTCTACCTTTAACACCTCTTCACGACTAGAGCTTTTAAAGGTCAGTATAAAGTTCCTCATCCTGAGGACGGTGAAAGTACAGTCTAAATCAGCATGGCACATATTCGGTAGATTCAACAATAATCAAACTAGTTCTAAGATTCTCAGTTCATATCACTGAGATACTGCAGTGCTCTCTTGAGTCTTGTTCCTGTCAGGCAGTCGTAGGTGTCATACTCCAGCCATGACCACTAAATGTTGAGCTCTTCCTAGCCCCAGGAAGCTCATTTTAAACACAAATATTTCAGTCCTTGATTCTTTTCCTCCTATGATAGTTTGTGTGTGTGCACACGTGTATGTGTGCATATTGGTATGGGATAGACCTGACTCAACTCCAATATCAGAGCTGAGTCCCTGCTGTATTTATGTGTTGTTAAAATAATATCATCTAATCTCATTAACTATTATAAAAATAAAATTGGGAAAGGTTAATAAGTGCTATAAGATAAAAGGGTTTTATGGCCAGTGCTGTGTGAAAAATATTGCATATTACATCTGTCTTTGGGGGTTCACAAAGACATGTTAGCATGTTACCGTATACCCTAAGTAGCATCACAATAATGGAAACTGACCCTTCATTCTGTTTAACCCAGCAATTTCTAGAGGTTTGCATACGTAACAGTTTTGTATAGCATACAAATTAATGACATAATGTTTACATTTTAGGAAGTTTGGCTTTAAAACAAAACTCTGAACTTGGCATTTAATGAAATGCTTATCTATGAAAATAACTCCCACAATACAATGTTATGACCACTAGTGTCTGAGATCCTTATATAGTAATTACGGTTTGTTAGAAGTGGCCATTTAATTAGCCATACTATACTCTTCATATATAGCAGAAGAGTGAGAAAGGGACGGTATGGGGTTTGCATATTTAAAAACAATAAAAATGTTTTTTAAAATATAATTTTCCTTTCTATGATTGAAACTCAATGACTCTGATATGATGTGAATATTATTCATGTGACTATATTCTCTATAGGGAAATAATCCTTTGAGGACTGTTAAAACTATGTCATGTTCAGTTTCACTGTTACATGAACTCATTTTAATATCTATTAGAGTCTGCTTCCATTTTAGTAGATTACTATGAACATCAGGATTGTTTCTCAAGTAAGTAATACAATCTATGACTGGAATTTTCTTCAAATATACTGTAAGGAAAACAATGTTGAGTTGATATATCCAGATTTTAGTAAGACGTTTAAAAGGTCTCTTTTAATGTTTGTATTTGCAAGACAGAAAAACATTGATGTAAAATAGAGCCAGGTAGGATTATAATTGGTTGAAAGATCATATTCAGATAACCTTGAGTTATAGCTTTTATTAATTGGGAGGCAGAATTCTAGAGGTTTGTATTAGGACTCCATCCTTGACTCTTATTCTAAATTTTCATTATGAACTCGAATAAAAATACTGCAAATTATATTTTCAAACTTGCAGGTGCCATGAAACTGGAAAGAATATTTAGTATGTAGAATATGTTGAATTAAAAAATAGAAATTCCAAGAAACTAGGAAAAATTTAGATACTAGATGAAGGTTATCACAATGATGTTTATGGAGATAACTCTAAAGTATTTTTTTCTTTTAAACTAACATCAGCAAAAAAAAAAAAAAAAAAGCCTAATTAGAGGTGACCACAGCCCTCATGTTTAGCTGTTTTCTGAACTCATTATGGGAGGGAGAGAGAAACTAACATTAATTAGTCTGTGTACCTTGGGCTACTGACTTTCATTTACTCACCTAATTTATCTTCAATACCAATCCAATAAGATTGAAATTACTATAAATAATTAACCAATGTCACCCAGTAATTTTAATTAAAAGACATTACTGTAAATAGTATGCCAATAAAGAAAATGGAGAGAAATTAGATAACCTGCCTAAAATCATTCAGTAAATAATTGTCAGAACTTTTATTACAAAATATATTAGATTTCTATTAATAGAATATAGAATTATAGGATTTAGAAAGAATAAATGAAAATGGTGACTGGCTTGATCCAGCCGTATCTGGTGGCTGCTTTAGGTCTTGGCTATGATTGCAGAAGGATATGTATTAAACCGTTTCATAGAGGGAGGTGTGAGCTCTGCAAGTTAAAGTGCCAAGTGTACTTACTAGCTGTGTGATCTTGAACAATTTAAACAACTTCATGTTATCTGTTTCTTCAACTGAAAATATCTGTACCCATCTAATGAAATTATGTTAAGTATTAAAAGCCATTATGTAGTAAATGCTTAATGCTGCTTTGGGCACAGAATGGGTAGAAATATTAAAATAATATTATCAATATTAGTAGTAAATAGAAGTATTACCCTTATTATAGCTACTCATTACACTGTACCTTGAAAATAATAAATGTTGAGGTTTGTAATAAACATCATCTACAATTTAGAAGGGTTTCTTGGGCTTTGCTCGAAGTAACTATAGTTCTGACTTTAAGATAGAAAAAAAATGTTAGAATATGGGATACAGACAGAACTTGAGTGGATTACAGATATAGGTAAAAAAAAAAAAATTGTCTTCAAGGAATACATGTGTCTGTACCCATTTTTATCCTTTCACTGCCTTGGTCTTTTTAGGTACAGCCCCTTTTTGAGCTTCCCTTGTTTCTCTTCAAGGATTGAAATGTAATAGCAAGTTGAGTTGTCACAGGCAGCTTTGCTATAAAAGACTGGCACTCTTTCCCATTATAGTATTTTCCTTACTTTTGTGGAAAGACTCCCACACTAGTATCTGCTGCTAAAATCGATTCTGAAAGAGCCATTTTTAAAAAAAAAATGACCTTCCCTCAGGCCACGACAGGTCTGTCATGGTGTCTTTGTCTTCACTCTGCTTTTGAAAAATCTACAGTTTTTTGTCTGAAATTTTACCGTGTTTTATGAAAACATACCACTGATAGCCACCAAAAAACACTAGATATGACTGGAATCATTGCAGATTTATGTTGGTTGACCTAAGGTACACTTCAGTTATCTAGCTTGAGCCTATATCGTCATCTTTAAAATTTTTTTAATTTTTAAAAATTGTATTACTGTGAACCATTGAAGAGTAAATTACACACATACTGACTCTTTAATTCTAGATTCTTTCGTGTGCCTCCCTCCAAAAAGAAAAACAGTTAATCTCATTCTTAACTGCAGTAGTTATCAAAATTAGAAAATTAACATTGACACCATACTGCTTATCTAAAGTATAGGCATTATTCAAATATTATTTTCCCCAGTAATGTCCTTTCTAGTAAAAAAAAAACTGTATAATTTTTGAAAATATTATTTTTTTGCCAGAATAATCTCTATTCTCCTATCCTTCATTACTGAAAGCTGTGGTTTTGGCTATATTTATTTTGAGGATACTGCCAATCATATTAATCTATATAAGTCTCTTTTTCCCCTCATTTATGTGGGTAATCTATAGAATTGTGCATGTATGTAACCTTTAAAAATTTCTTTCTTAAAGTTCGAACATAATTTTTTAAGTGTAGAACAAATTACATATCCATGTAAATTTATACTTCTTATTTAAAAGTTAGAGAGACAAGTACACTGACCCAAATAAAACAAAATATCGATAACAGTAATATGGAGCTAAAATTAAATGTAATATGAGCATATAAATCTTGTAATCTTAATTGTTCTTTCAAATTCTAAAGCAAATTGATTTTAGGCTTAATTAGTAGGTATTGTCAGTTGCATAATTAAAGAATACATTTACTAATATACCAAGGAAGGCTTTCGTTTGAAAACGTGTATATTTATTTATTTTAAAACAGATATTGTCAGAAAATAGGATATAATTATATTGAAAATACCTAGTAAAAATATTGAAATATAAAATTATGGATATCAAGTTCTATATTTTAGTAAGTTTATTTTCAATAACTTCTTCTTAGAAATGTATTTTCAAAGAATTCACTGACAGTATTGATGATTTTCCAAATCGTGTTTTAAAAATGGTGTCTGATTTATTGTTTTAATCATTGATAAAAATTTTTCATTGCATACATTCTTAACGTTGCTACTTTTCATTTAATAAACACCAACAAAGCATTAGAAGTGTTGTCATTATGCATCTATGTACTTTTTGTCTTTTGGATTGACAAAATATTCTAACAAACCAGTAATGCCATAGTTCTTAATCCTTTTAAAGCTAGACTTCCACAGATCTCCTTTCAGGCCCCATTGGCTTGAAATGCAATGTGTGATTATATTTTAGTTCTTCAGATAAAGCTCAGTTAAAGGATGAGATAGCAGTCTGGACAGAGTTGTTATTTTCTTTTAGAATTTTAAACCATAGTAGAAACTATAATTCTGGGAATAAGAAATTATAAACAGTTTTCTTCTTTTAAATGGTGTTTAATCAATTGACTTAAATGATTTACCCTGTTTTTTGATACAAAGAAGTGTGTGTAGTATGAATAGGGAAAATGAACAGATAAAGTACATTAAGTGTAACACATGATTGTATGTAACAATATATTCTGCATTTAAGTCTAAGATCTTGGAAGACTAGCAGTGACCTTGGGGGCGGGGGAACTGGAGCTAAGGAA
>NW_011888806.1:5363512-5376136 GCF_000151845.1 Pteropus vampyrus | reverse complement strand
AACAATGAGACAAAAATAAACGCACAAAAATATATAATGGATTTGAAAATACAGAAAGGAATTGCGACTGGCCACGATCATACTCTGATTACTTTTTCTGAATGTTTATTTCCTAAACCTCTCTTCATTCAACCTACATGTAATCAGAATAAATCTGAATGTTATTAAATTTAGAAATCTAGAATAGCCTTAAACATATTTATATGTGATCTAGAGTTAATTATAGAAGGAAACATTTGTCCTATATAATTTTCTGTTTTCCCAGAGATATATTTCTACAATTAGTGTTGGTCATTTTTAATTAGACCAATTTAAGTTTAGCTGCTTCAGTCACAATGTTTTCAGAAATTAGGGTGCCAAAGTGTAAAAGGTTATTTGGTTTGTCCAAGGTTGCCCAGCGAGCCTGTGGAAATATTATTGATCTGTTTTCATAGTATGCCAGGTTTTGTGTAACACCTCAATGCCTAATTATTCAGCTTTAATAAGCCACCAGCTTATTATTTGTATTTGTAATAATTTATATATCATTGATAGTTACACATTTTTTCATAACATGATGTCTCAATTATTTTCATTTAGTGTTATCTTTACTTGACTAGCCAAAAAAGCAAAGAAGTGGTTATTTTCACTGATTTTATTTGAGGACTGCTCTTTATGGGTGGTGAACTGGACACCATAATTTTAGCAAATAATATACTGATCAGTATAGAGTTGAGTAATTCCAAGAACTAATATTTTCCATCATGCATAAATTCTAGAAATTTTTTTCACAGAGGCCAAATTTCTAATCTTGTCCTAGATGTTAGGTGTGGCTGGTTTTGTAATCTGTAATTCACTGATCACAATGTGCGTAAAGCTTCCTACTGATAATTTAACTCGAAGAATATAAATACTTTGAACCAAAGCTGATAAAAGTACATCTTGTAAAAATGAAAATAATTATAGATGAAGCCTGATTAAACATAAACTTCTAAACTTTTACAGTGAATAATAGGTTTCTTTGTTCTTAAAATGTATTCAGTTTCTCTGATGTCTGATTTGAAAGAATTATTACTATTTTCTGTCATTATATGTACTCTCAGTAAACATTTATTTTGACTTGATATAATTACCATTTGGAATCCTTAATTGAAATAAATTTGTTTAGACAAATCAATGTACTTCACATAAGTTCCTTTTAATAGCTATGTTATCTTATAAAATTTAGTTTTCTCTTAAAATATAATTTTCTATTTTGCATTTGTCTAATGTTACTATAAGACTTCCTTTGAACAGTTTACTTTTTAGTAGTTTATTGTTAGGTATCAGTCGTAATGACAAGTAATCCATACTTTATTCTGTCAGTGATATATTTTAACAGAATGAACAAAATCACTAACATATTGAAATTACAAAGTGATTACAAGCTCTAAATTAAATGAACATGCCAAGGTAATATATTCTTTAAAATATGTTATAAAGAATATATAGTGTTTGTTCCCATAATATTTAAAAAATTAGCTCGAACGTCCCCATATTTTATTGGTATACTCATTAATGACAGGGCTTTTTTATAATAACAAAAAGAATTGATATGTTTTTCAAGAAGTCATAGAAAGATAGGGAAATAGCATCATCTCTGTCCCTGTGGAGCTCACAAACTAATAGGGCAGCTGTTGATGTATATTGACTCTGTTGACCTGACAAAAGCTTATATTGCTTAATTTCTATTATAATATTTTCATTATTCAGGAAAGTAAAAATTAGCTGAAATGATATGTACAAAAGATACAAAATATTAACTAAACAGAACAAATGCTCAAACCAAGTTTTCAAACTCAAAATCTTCATTCTTGCCAATAGCAAGCTCTCTTGCTCTAATATATTTATTTTCTGTAGTTATCTGACACTAGACTAGATCTCATAGGATGGCATAATATCTGCAGGATATTGCATATACTTGTAAAGCAATAAATAATATTTACTGAGTATATATTATGTGCTATGTTTTAAAATATATTTTTATTTGTGACACTCTAAACACTTAAATTTTGGTGGAATTAGTCCTGTTTTATGGACATAAACACTGAAATTTAGTAACTAATAAGTGTTATCTATTATTTTGAAACAAGTCTGGCACAGAAGACCAAATAATTTCTGCTTATTTGAATATTTGTACTTATAGAAAACTCTGTTTTATAAAATTAACATGTACTTGCTGTTACAAAAATAATTTCTTTTGAAATATATAATAAACTTAGTAGATTTCTTAAGTATATGCAATTTTTTATGAGAAAAAAAGAATTAGATATGATAAACATTTTGGCTTCACTTATTAAAATTGAACTGATTTATTTATTTATTTATCTTTAAATTTTATTTTATTATTAGTTTCAAGTATACAGTACATTGGTTAGACATTTAAATAGTTTATAAAACGATCTCCCTAACTGCTCTTTCTAATCCTCTGGCTCTCTACCTAGTCATTACATTAATGCTAACTGCATTCCCTATGCCATGATTCTCATCCAGGTGACCATCTATCAACTACTAACTTGTACTTCTTCAGCTCTTCACTCCTTTCTCCTAGCCCCCTAATCCCCGTCCACTCTTGCCATCACCAGATTGTCCTCTATATTTGTGAGTCTGTTTTTGATTAGTTTGTTCTTTTTGTTTCTTAGATTCTGCATATAAGTGAAATCATGTGGTATTTATCTTTCTCTCTAACTTATTCAGCATAATAACCTCTAGTTCCACCCATGCCATTGCAAATGGGAGAATTTCATTTTTAAAAAATGATTCCTTAAGTGGCTTGACATGTTGTCTGAAATGTTTAGATTCATTATTGGTGAAGTATTTGGGGAAAATTTGTATTTTAACTTAGCAATCTTTTATCCAGGGGGACAGAGAAACTTGCTTCAGTAGTAAGGTGTTATTTTATTTGTTGGAGAAATAAAACTAAAGTGGAGAAAATGACATGGAGAAATAGAGCTAAAGTGCTAAAGGAATAATAAAGAGCTTGTACTATATTATATTTTTAAGGAAAATGAGGCCCAGAGAGTCTTGCATGTCATATTTGCCAAAGATATTTCAGAAATGCAGTGAAACAAACATTTATTGATTTTTTGTGTGTCATTGTCTGTTCTAGGTGTTTTTGTATACCTGGCTTAATGATCTTATTCGATTAATAATGTACCTTGAATTACCATAATCACACACAGTCATCTTCAACTAGTAATTTTAAGCTTCTACCAGGAAGAAACACTGCATTAGAAGATGTAGCACATACAGTGACTTAACAACCTCAGGCCTAAGAGCCTAATTACAGAGATAAGACCTATACATAGAGATAGCATGTAAATGCCAAAAGAGTATAAACTGTAATTGTCATGGATGTTCAAAGCAATAAAATAATTGTCATAAAATGATTATAACCCATTTTTGTTTATTAGTATCTAGCAGAAGTCAGGATCTACATGGTAGTTCTGAGGAACAGGAAAGATATGAAAAGGTCCAGCACATGAGTGCTTCTTTTTGTGGATGATTTCTAAATATTGAAATGCAATGCAGTAGTGTTGACTTATCAACAATTTAAATAAAACGATTTCTTTATTTGTTTTTCTAAAGCGTGGGCAAATCATTCATTAACAGTAGAATAAATTGTTGCCCATTTTTATAAAGTTATTTGAAATATGATAAACATTAGTCAACTAGAATGAATCACATTGTAAAACAAAGGTTGAAAAGTAAACCATTTTTTATTTCTAACGAAGCAAATAGTCTAAAACCAACATTAGCCACAATTAAAAAATGAATCATTAAGTTCTTGAAGCCTTTTCAAATAACTATGTAAAAGTTCTAAAATTCAGAACAATATCACGATTATCATAGATAATATGAGAAGGATCATTGATTTTACAAATACTATCTACAAATTACTATTGACTCTTAAAAGCTAAAATATCATTAATAACTTTACACATCATAAAAGTCACAAGTTCTTTCATTATACTGAAAGGAAAGACAAAAGAGATAACTAAAAGGACAGCTGAAATAACTTTATGTGTGTGTGCATGTGTCTTATACATCTTAAGGTTCTCTATACAAAAGAAATCATGGAGGAGCTTAGGCTGTTAGCAAGCCTAGCATTGATTTCAGTCAAGAGTCATTGAATATTGTAGTTACAAGGACTCTGTAGTTTAATATATTGTTTACTATTCGAAATCTCAAGATTAAGAGTAAAAATAAATTATTTATATCACATAACTGTATGGAAGAAACTGAGAAAGAAAGGAAGTGCTTCCCATTATAGAGTAAAGTGATAAGGGTGATGTTGTGGTTTAGAAGTAGCATGGAAGTCCATGGGGGCAATATCAGGAGTAGAAGACAACAGAGACATGAAAACAATCACATCGTGATGTGAAGGAGACAAAATATCCCATTAGCAACCAGAGACCCCAAAACTGAAAGTGACAAGAGGGAGCATGGATAATTAAGAGAACATATTAGTAATTACCGAGGAACTATGTGAAAGAGATTTTGATTTCTTCCATATCTATGGTTGAGGGTTGAGTCAGAGGGACTGACCGATTACTATTACTGTGTCTACCCCAAACTGAGCCAGATAAAACCCATCACCCAGAACCCATGTATCCATGTAGCTGCTTTAGAATGTAGGTGATGCATTTATATGTAAATAAGGCCTTATTAATATACCCTTTAGGGAATTTATCTTACAGATATATTGTCACACATGTGTGTGCGCGTACACACACACACACACACACACACACACACACACACACTCATTCATTCATTTACAGCAGTGTTTGAAATGGCAACTATTTGGATGTACCAAAAAGTTAGATAAATAGTGACATATTAAACAATAGACCAATATGCAATGTTAAGATGGAAAATCTCTGTGTATCGATATGGACATATCTCCAAGAAACACTTTAACATGAAAGCAGGATGCAGAGGGGCAGTATGTATCATGTACAGTCTTTTATTTAAAATTGTGAGGTAAAGATATCCTACATTTGTTTCTTCATAAATGAATAAAAACTCTGGAATTATACTTAAGTAACTCAGTCATCATTCTTAGGAAAGGTGAGAGAAGGAATTAGGCAAATGAGGGAGAATGAGAGGAGAAAGTCTACAAATCCATGCTTATGAATTTTAATTTTTTTCTAAATTTTCAAACTTTATTCAAAAGTGAAATTAAAAGAAGCATGCTTCATTTAATAAGTATGTTGCTAACTAGCAGTAAGACTGGGCTCCCTCACACCTTTAAAAGTGATATAATTACCTAAATATAGTTAAAAAGATCGAATAGTCTCATAAAGTCCATTACAACTAAAATATCATTTCTTGAATTAATTCTATGTTCCTTTTTATTTTTGACATTTAAAATGAGTTACTTCTACTTTAGTCAGAGAAATAGCTACTGCTCATTCATTATCTTTGAGCTATCCACATTTTGCTTGGATGAGAATAGATGGTAATTAAACATGCAGATATCAAAAAGTACTTGTGAGACATATCATTGAAAACTTAACTGATTTATTTAGTAAGATTTTTTTGTCCTACAATAGTATGGATTACTCTTTCAGAATAATAACCCTAAGGACAAGTTGCTCTCTTCAGAATTGTGCACTGAGCCATAATTCTGCTTGTGCTCTTTCAATTGCCATTAAACTCATGATCCCAGAACCCTGGAGATCTCAGCTTCCCCCAAGCCCACTCACAATTGTTACCTTTCTGTTCCACTAACAGCTGTTGAACCTTTTATCTCTGAAATATTCTGTTTGTTATCTTTTCAATAAGCAGTCATATCAAAAAGATGAATATATGGCCAAATCTAAAATTTAGGCTTAAACACATTATATTGTATTCTCATCCTCTGACAAAGAATTGTTTTGTGTTAATTCAACTGAGAAATTTTATAAAGATATAAAATTAAGGCTTTTATAGTGATACATTTCACAATGTAACTGTTAGGTAGAATAAAAGCAGCTAATTAGGTATGTATGCGGAATATGCATGTGAATGTGTTAGTGTATATGTGTGTATATAATCATATAATTTTTAAACTTTTCAGTTAGGCAAAACACTGTTTTATTGTGATTAGAATTTCAGAACCAGAAAAGATCTTAAAGAAAAAGCTCAACTATTTATTGTTCTGGTATCTGAAATTCCAAGCGAATAAATACATAGTCACAAATGTTGCTATAAATATTGTTAACTAGAACCTGTTGTTTCATTAACATTTTTAATAACAACTTTATTGATATATATTTCCCATAGCATAAAATTCACCCTTTTAAATTGTACAGTTCAGTGGTTTTTTAGTATTTTCACAAGGTTGTGCAATCATCACCATTATCAAATTTTAGAACAGTTTTATCACTCCAAAAAGAAAATACATACCCTTTAGCAGTCACTTCCCATTCATTTCTCCCTCAAGTCCCTGGCAACCACTAATCTACTTTTTATTTCCATGAATTTGCTTATTTTGGACATTTCATATATATAGAATGATACAATATATGACCTTTTGTGACCAGTTTCTTTCACTTAGTTAATGTGTTTTTTTGGGGTTCATCCACATTGTAGCAAGTACCATTCTTTTTTATGATCAAGTAATATTCCATTCTATTTCAGTATTTCATAGATTCATTCTATGGTTCATTCATTCTATGGTTAGGTTGTTTTTCCCTCTGGGCTGTTATGAATAACGCTGCTATTAGCATTTATTTACAAATTTTTATGTGGATGCATGTTTTCAATCTTTTTAACTCTATGTTTAACATTTTGAGGAACTTCTAAACTGTTTTACAAAATGGCTGCACCATTTCAAATTCCCACCTGCAATGCATGAAGGTTTAAATTTCTCCAAATCCTCACAAGCACTTGTCATTGCCTGCTTCAAAAAAAAAAAAAAAAAAAATTAACCAATTTTTGAGCACATGAAATGTTATCTCCTTGAAGTTTTGATTTGCCTTTCTCTAAAGACTAATGTTGTTGAACATCTTTTCATGCACTTATTGTACCCTCATGTATTTTCCTTTGAGAAATATATATTGAAATTCTTTGCCCATTTTTAATTAGGTTATTCGTGTTTTTATTGTTAACTTATAGGAGTTCTTTATATAGTCTCATTACAAGTCTCTAATCACATATATGATCTGCAAAAATTTGCTCCCATTCTGTAGGTTGTCTTTCACTTTCTTTACGGTGTCCTTTGATGCACAGAAGTTTTTAATTTTTATGAAGTCCAGTTTATCTATCTGTACTTTTGTTACTGTGCTTTCATTGTTATAGTTAAGAAACCATATGTCTAATCCAAGGTCATAAAGCCTGAATCCTGTGTTTTATTTTAGGAATTCATTTACATTTTTAACAAATGTTTTTCTTGAAGGAGTTATATGCAATTTGGCAATAAGTTAAACAATAAACAAACATACAAACAAAGAAATAAACTGGGATGGGCATATTTCATGTGTTTATATAGTAATTTCCCCTTCATTTATTTAACAAATATTTTTTGGATAACTACAACGAAGCAAGCATGATATTAGGAGCTAGGTTTCTATGTAATGTCTAATTTTATTTTATCTTAAAGTCTTTGTAGTAGGCATTATATATTAATTTTTTTCGAAAAGGAAACAGAGAGTTAAACAACTTTCCCTAAGTTACTCTGTTAATATGGAGTGAGGCTAGGATTAAGAAAAGGCAGTGCGAGTGTCATAACCAAGACAAATAATATAGTAGATAAAAACAGGAATGCCAGAGCAAGGGAATTGCCTGGATTTGAAGAGTGGCCCCCAAACTTGGCAGCGATGGGACTTTGGGCTAGTTAATTAACATTTCTTTTTATTCCTTTTGCAAAGTACAAATAATAATGATAATGGGATTTTTATGAGAATTAAATGAGTTAATGTATTTAAAGTACTTAAAACTGTGCCTGGCACTTTATTAATACCTACAAAGTGTTAGTTATATTTATTTATGCAATTAATTATAAATGATCATTGCTGTCATGGAACTGACATTCTTTCAGAGTTGCTAGACATTGAGCTAATAATAATAAGCGTATATGTAATTATGTAATTACAAATTTTGATAAGTGCTCTATGTAAAAAAGGAAAAAATATTATAATAGGGATCAGATAGTTCAGCATACTCAAGTAGTACTTTATTTTGTGCTATGGGGGATAAGGTCTTTTTTATACTTGGTGTCTGAGATGACTGTACCCATAGTTCATATTTTAATATATGTAGAATTTCAGCATAATGTGTAAGGAAAAAAAATTTGATTAGGTTAAAAATGTCCCTGAGTCTCAACTAAAAAGTAGGTCACTGCCTAAATTCAGAAATACAAAAAATTCAGCATATGAAAATATTTCATGAGGTCATATTTCCACTAAATTCGGTATAACTACTTTAAATCTTTTTTAGAAATAGAGGGATGTAAGACATATATCACATGAAAATAGTAAATACTTTCAAGAAAATAAAAGTTCACTTATCCCTGTACATTTTAGGCTTTTAGTCTTGGAAGTGCTGATAAGTCAAAGTTAAACAAGTCATTATCAGTATAATGTTACTGTCAAACACCCATTGATGTAAGCTTAATGATTAGATTTTGAAAAAAAAAAAATGTGTACAAGACTCCTGGCCTAGTAATAGAGGACAGCAAAGCATTATGGGTAATGAGTGGAGACATTTTGCCTTGGAAAGGACCTAGAGCTTCTGTCCAAAGTAAGAGGGCTGTCTGGTCTCCTTTTTCCAAATAGTCTGGCATTTAAGCTTTCTGTCTAGGAAGCAAATTGAGTTAATACTCGTCTTTCATAATTCAGTAGTTTTTCATGTAAATTATTAAAAATAATGTAGATTCACACCAATAAAATTTTCATATCATGTATAACATATTGTTATGAAATCTGTATTTTCTTTAATTAAAAACAATTTAGACAACAGTTCTTTCTCTTTTCACGGCCAAGCACACACTGACCTGCAGTCAGTTCTACTATTAGAAGAAACTTGCTGATTAGAAAGGGTGTGGGTAATTTGGAAAGTAACATCATAAATAGGTAAGAGACTGGGAGCTGGACAAAGCCATGGGCTCCTTTATAATTCACCTGAGCAAGATTTCTTTACCTCTAGGTCTGGCAAGAAGCATTACTAGAAGGTAAGAAAAGTAGGGCAAGGGAAATGTGTGTGTGGAGGGGTGGGGTGGGGAGTGGGGGTTGACCAGGGAGTATCCCAGTGAGCATGAATATTGTAAATGGATTGTATTTGTTTATATACACTTGAAGATAAAGTCTGAAATTAGTTGTAGGCCAGTTAGGCAGTTGCTTGGGGTACCACTCTATTTACAAGAGCTGAACAATTACCCAGCATAAAAATAAATGGAGAATATTAAGAATTTCCTGCAAGGATAATTAAAGTTTCTCTAGATAAATTTTGAATTTTTCTCTCTTGTGTATCATTTAGAGGGATTCTTCTCTTTCCTTGCCCCTGTCAGTCCTACCACCACTACACATACCTGAAGTTTAGCCAGTCCTGGAAGAACAGTGTGACTGTCAGACCTGGGCAGTACCTTGGCCAAGGCAAAAGTCCTTGGCAAAAGGACTTTGAGATTAATGGCTAGGGCATAGGCATTTGACAGAAAATTGCTTATGCAACTCTAAGATTTGCTGCAGATATGACCCCTTACCTTCTCTGTCTCCATAATATAACAAGGTGGGAAAGTTGGATCTGATCGTGGGGTCTGTCTCTCTGTCCAGTACCCCTCATCATTTACAAATTCTGATGTGCTTTTTGTTATGCCCTGCTACCTTAACCTTCTGCAACAAGAAGGCTCTGGAAATAGTACACATGAAAAGTCAGAAAAAATGTTGGGGGATAGAGATAGGAACAGGGAACTCATCAGTTCAATTTCTAATTTAAAGTTAGCCTTAGCCTGGGGAGTCTGCAGGACTGAGCAGACCATAGACCATTGCTTGTGCTGGGGAAACAGAGAGGCTGTTTCTATGGAGACTAACCTTGGGTAGTTATGCATGAAACTGCATACTCTTAAAACTTTGGGAGCTGAATGGGTGGAGTACCTAATGGCATCTTTCCACCCACTAGGATTTTCAGTTAGGGAGATTTTGCTGCTAAAGTGGAGAATGCCACAGCCTGGAGGGAGCCTTTCAGGAATGGTCAGGAATTGTGCTTCTTGTTTATATCTGTATTTTTTTTTTGCACTTTGGAAATTTGTTTTCAGCAAGAAAATACATTTTTCTTTGAGAAAATACATTTAATTTTCTTTAATCTTTAAGTTTGCTACACTGGCTTGTGGCAAAATTAATGTAAGATCACATTCTTGTACTTTTTGCTAATAACCCGTATTTTGCATTATTTTAAACTTTTCTCTAATGTTCAATTCTGCTTATATTTTTCACATTCAGTTATGTTATGTTTTTACCTTTTTGATGCTTTATTTTATTCTTACGCCATCTTAAAAATTTTCCCAATTTTTAATCTCTTGTCTTTGTTCTTTATCTTCAATTTGACAACTTTTGTGATTTTAATATATCATAATTCCTCTTAAGATATTATTTTTACCCTGACTCTCATACAGATTATCTATCAATGTCAGTATCTTTTAGATTTTTATGTCTCTCAATTATTTCTAGTTATTTTCTTAAACTTTATTTTGTTTCCATGCCATCTCTTCTCCCTTTATGTCTTTACATGAATTTTTTTCTCTTCAGTTCTTCTTGTAGTTTTCTTTATTATATGGTTTGTGGTTACTGTACCAAAAAAGAAGTTTACCAAAGGAGCAGTGGCATAGAGAGAAGCTTTTTTCCTTCTGGTTGTCACAGTGTTGCCTTTCCAGATTCACTTAATATTTTTTCCCATTCTTTAAAGGAGGCCTCTTCAAAGAAACCACAGAAGATTCTAGAGATATGCAAAGTAACTAGAGAGAACTATAACATCCTCTATATGGATAGCATATTTGATTTATAGATATTTATTTGATTTATAGATATTTATTGCTTTCTGTTCTGTCACTTCTTAAGTTCTTTCACTCATCTTAAAAGTCATGGTATTTCAGACAGTGTTACTTGTGTAGGTGAATTTACAAGTCACCATTTCAGACATTTTTCAAAATTGTGATTAGAGAACATTCAATAACTTGAATATTTAATGATATCAGCTGCTGGTATAGCAAAACATAATAATATGTGAAAATGGAACTGAATATTTAATATATATTAAAAATACACATAATAAACCTGTCATATATCTATTATCAAATAAATGAATTCGATCCAATAATATATTTAAATGAATATGAAACTCATTCTTATATACCCAAGTTTAGCATTACTGCAGAGATTCTGAGAATGAGGAAATAGAGGTGTAATTCACATATTTAGAACTTGTTCAAGAGATGTGCCCTGATGAAAATCAGTGCTGGTTTTTTTCTTTGTTAATTTTATGGAATCTTTGCTGCATCACTTTGGCCTTGAATATTGCACTGGTTTTCCTCTGCCAGCAACAATCCTAATAAAGAGAAAAGCAGGATATGGCTATAATAAGAACACTCTGGGTATGGCGTCTCTAGTTCATAAGACTCCTCAGATTCACTTTATAAGAAAATGTAAATGTTACATCCCAAACCCTTTAGCCTGTTTCAGGCTATCCTAATTGTGGACATATCCTTCACAATGCTTTTAAACTTTATGTTACCTTTATGTTAGACCAGACCCAATGTAACTTCTGGAAAGCATCTTTGACCTGCTTTTGAAAACTCTTCAGCCCCATTTCTTTGTGTAGTGGAGTGGACTTCTCTCTGGGCATATAGTCTCATTAGGCTTCTTTCATTCACAAGTGATATTTAAGTTATACTACCTTTGCTAACTGTCAAAACTTGGCAGTGTGTTTAACAGTAACAGAATAGCTTTGTTAGGGATTAGATTTTGAATTTCATGTATATTGATATACACAAAAAGCTCACTTGAGAGATAAAATTTCTGCATACATGAATATTTATTGCACACCTATCTTGTACACAATTTCTAAATACTGTTCTAGGCATTGATAACCCCAAATTGAACAAATTAGACAAAAATTTCTAGTTTCACAGAGCTGACATTCTACTAAAAACATATTATTTTTAATGAAGTATGATTGACATACAATATTATATTAGTTTCCAGTGTACAACATAGTGATTTGATATTTGTACATATTGTGAAATGATCATCAGAATAATTCTAGTTACTATCTGTCACCATACAAAGTTAATACAATATTACCGACTATATTCCCCATGCTGTGTATTATATCCCTATGACTTATTATTATACCCCTTGATCCCCTTCAACCATTCTCTTCACCAGCACCCCTTCCCTCTGACAACCACCAGTTCGTTTTCTGTATCAATGAGATTGGTTTTGTTTTGTTTTAAAATTACACATGTAATAAAATCATGCAGTATTTGTCTTTGTCTGACTTATTTTATTTAACATAGTACCCTCCAAGTCCATATGTTGTCGCAAATGGAAAGATTTTTTTCTTTTTTTATGGTCGAGTAGTACTCTACTATATATATGTGTATATATAGTAGAATACACACACACACAC
>NW_011888806.1:5361646-5362820 GCF_000151845.1 Pteropus vampyrus | reverse complement strand
GTTAGGGATTAGATTTTGAATTTCATGTATATTGATATACACAAAAAGCTCACTTGAGAGATAAAATTTCTGCATACATGAATATTTATTGCACATCTATCTTGTACACAATTTCTAAATACTGTTCTAGGCATTGGTAACCCCAAATTGAACAAATTAGACAAAAATTTCTAGTTTCACAGAGCTGACGTTCTACTAAAAACATATTATTTTTAATGAAGTATGATTGACATACAATATTATATTAGTTTCCAATGAACAACATAGTGATTTGATATTTGTACATATTGTGAAATGATCACCAGAATAATTCTAGTTACTATCTGTCACCATACAAAGTTAATACAATATTACCAACTATATTCCCCATGCTGTGTATTATATCCCTATGACTTATTATTATACCCTTTGATCCCCTTCAGCCATTCTCTTCACCAACACCCCTTCCCTCTGACAACCACCAATTCGTTTTCTGTATCAATGAGATTGGTTTTGTTTTGCTTTAAAATTACACATGTAATAAAATCATGCAGTGTTTGTCTTTGTCTGACTTATTTTATTTAACATAGTACCCTCCAAGTCCATATGTTGTCGCAAATGGAAATATTTTTTTCTTTTTTTATGGTTGAGTAGTACTCTACTATATATATGTGTATATATAGTAGAATACACACACACACACCCCACTTCTTCTATGTCCATTTATCCATTATGGACACTTAGGTTGTTTCCATATCTTAGCTATTGTAAATTTGTAAATAATGCTGTAATAAACATAGGAATGCATATATCTTTTTGATTTCACATTTTCATTTTCTTCAGATAGATACCCAGAAATGGAATTGCTGTATCACATGGTAGTTCTATTTTTAATTTTTTGGAACTTCCATACTATGTTACATAGTTGCTGTATGAATTTACAATCCTACCAACAGTGCATGAAGGTTCTCTTTTTATTGCATTCTAGCCAACACTTGTTATTTGCTAACTTTTTGATAATACCCAGGTGTGAGGTGATATCTCATTGTGGTTTTGATTTGCATTTCTTTAATGATTAGTGATCAGCATATTTTCATGTACCTGTTGGCCATGTGTATGTCTTCTTTGGAAAAATATCTATTCAGATCCTCTTCCCATTTTTTGATCTGATTTTTTTATTACTGTTGTTGAATTA
>NW_011888806.1:5355388-5360366 GCF_000151845.1 Pteropus vampyrus | reverse complement strand
CCTGTTGGCCATGTGTATGTCTTCTTTGGAAAAATATCTATTCAGATCCTCTTCCCATTTTTTGATCTGATTTTTTTATTACTGTTGTTGAATTATATAGGTTCTTTTTATATTTTGGATATTAACCCCTTTCAGATATATGATTTGCAAATATATTTCAGTAGGTTGCCTTTCAGTAGGTTGCCTTTTCATTTTATTGATGGTGTTCATCATTGCACAGAAGCCTTTTAGTTTGATGTAGTCCAATTTGTTGATTTTTATTTCCTTTGTGTTCGAGTCAGATAAAGATATATAGTGATATATATATCACTAAGACTGGTGTTAAGGAGCTTAGTGCCTATGTTTTCTTATAGCAGTTTTATGGTTTTAGTCGTTACATTCAAGACCTTAATCCATTTTGAGTTACCGTTTGTATATGGGGTAAGATAGTGGTCTAGTTTTATTTTTTTGCATGTAGCTATGCTGTTTTCCCAACACCATTTGCTGAAGAGACTGTCCTTTCTTTATTTTATGTTCTCACCTCCATTGTCTTCAATTTATTTATCTTATTTGTGAGGGCTTATTTCTGAGCTCTCTATTCTGTTCTGTTGATCTATGTGTTTTGTTTTTATGCTGATATCATACTGTTTTGATTAATATAGCTTTGTAGTATGATGACTGGAAATTAGGAAGCATGATACCTCTGGTGTTCTTCTTTTTTCAAGATTACTTTATTAGCGGTATTATGTGGTTCTGTATATATATTAGAGTTATCTGTTCTAGTTATGTAAAATGTCATTGGAATTTTGATAGAGATTGCACTTAATCTATAGATTGCTTTGTGTATTATAGACATTTTAACAAAATTATTCTTCTAATTCATGAGCACAGAATATCATTTAATTTATTTGTGTTGTCTATAGTTTCTTTCATCACTGTCTTATAGTTTTCAGTGTACAGGTATTTCACCTCTTTGGTTAATTTCTTTACAGTATTTGATTCTTTTTTGGTACAATTATAAATGGAATTGCTTTCTTAATTTCTTTCTCATAATTCATTATTCATGTATAGAAATATAGCAGATTTCTAAAATTAATTTTGTATCTTGCAAATTTACTGAATTTCCTTTATTAGTTCTAACAATTTTTTTGGTGGAATTTTTGGAATTTTTTTATACATAATATAATGTCATCTGGCAATAGGGGCAGAGTTACCTTTTCCTTTCCAATTGGATATCTTTTATTTCTTTCTTTCTTTTCTTTTTTTCTTTTTTTTTTTTTTTTTTTTGCCTAATTGCTGTAGCTAGGGCTTCTAATACTATTTTGAATAAAAGTGATGACAATGGGCATTCTTGTCTTGTTTCTTGTCTTAGAGAAAAAGCTTTCAACTTTTCACCATTAGTATGATGTGTCTTTGTCATATACGGTCTTTATTATATTGAGGTACATTCCCTCTATATCCACTTTTAGAGTCTTTCATAAATTAATGTTGAATTTTGTCACATGCTTTTTCTGTTTCTATTGTGATGATCATATGACTTTTTAATCTTTTATTTTGTCAGTGTAGTGTATCATTCATTGTATTACCATTCTTGTGTCTCTGGAATAAATCCCACTTGATTATGGTGTCATTTTAGCATACTGTTGAATTTGTTATATTTGTTGAAGATTTGGTATCTATGTTCATACAGGGATATTACCTGTAATTTTTTTTGTGTGTGTGACCTTGCCTGGTTTTGTTATAAGGGTAATGCTGGCCTCATAGACTAAGTTTGAAAGTGTGCTTTCCTCTTCAATTTGTTGGAGTACTTTGAGAAGGGAATTTATTAAATCTTTGAATATTTGGTAGAATTCACCAGTGAAGCCATTTGGAACTGAATTTTTGTTTGTTGGGAGGTTTTTGATTACTGATTCGATCTTCTTACTATAAATTGGTCTATTTAAATTTTCTATTTTTTCATGGTTCAGTCTTGGAAGATTGAATATTTCTAGGAATTTATACAATTCTTGTAGCTTGTCCAACTTATTGGCATATAATTGTTCATGATAGTCTCATAATTCTTGTATTTCTTTGGTATTAGCTGCAATTTCTCTTTATCTCTGATTTTATGTATTTGAGCCCTCTCTCTCTCTCTTATTTTTGTGAGTCTAGCTAAAGATTTATCAATTTTTTTTTATCTTTTCAGAGAACTGGCTTTTAGTTTCATTGATCTTTTCTATTGTCTTGTTAATCTCTATTTCATTTATTTCCATTATATTCTTTTACTTCCTGCTTTCCACTTAACTTGAGTTTTGTTTATTCTTTTTTTTTTAAAGTAACTTTAGTTGTAAATTTAGATTACTTGTGTTTTTCTCTTGTTTCTTGAGGTAGACCTATAGTGCTATGAACTTCCCTCTTACAACCACATTTGCTGCACATCTTAGTTTTTGGTATGTCATACTTTTGTTTTCATTTGTTTCCAGGTATGTTTAATTACTTATTTGATATCTTCAGTGACCTAGTGGTTGTTCAGTAACATGCTGTTTAATCTCCACATATTTGTGTTTGTTTTTTTTTTTTTGTTTTCTTCTTATAATTGATTTCTAGTAACATAGCATTATGGTAGGAAAAGATGGCTGATATTTCTTTCAGTCTTCTTGAGTTTATTGCATCTTGTTTTGTGGCCTTACATGCAGTCTATCCTGGAGAATGTTCTATGTTTATTTTAGAAGAATGTGTATTTTGCTGCTTTTGGATGGAATGTTCTTTATCTGTTAAGTTTTTCTGGTCATACAAGGATTATGTTTTCTTATTGATGCTCTGTTTAAAAGATCTATCCACTGATGTGAAGTATTAAAATCCCCTATTATTATTGTATTGCTGTCAGTTTCGGTCTTTAAGTCTGCTAATATTTATATTACATTACATTTATATTACATTTTTGGGTGCTTCTGTGTTAGGTGCATATATATTTATCGATGTTATATCTTATTGCTGAATTGTCCCCTTTATTATTATGTAATGCATTCTTTGTCTTTTATTACAATCTTTGTTTTAAAATAATTTTCTTTGGTTATTGGTATAGCTACACGAGCTTTCCTTTAATTTCTATTTGCCTGGAATATCTTCTTATATCTCCTTACTTTCATTCTATATGTATCCTAAGTTGCAAGGGAATCTCTTGAAGACACCATATACATGAGTCTTGTTTTTTTTTAATCCATTAAGCTACTCTTTGTGTTTTGATTGGAGAATTTCGACCATGTCTATTTAAAGTAATTATTGAAAGGGGGGTACTATGTTGCTTTAATGATGTCCACACCTGTATATAATTTTTATACAAATTCACCTGAGCCAGAGGATATGCCTGGACGCAAGACCTTAACAGACTAAGAAAAATGTTTTTTAAAATGACAATTTGCAGCTTCTTTTATGCATTCAGAATTAAGGAGGGAATGTAAGGAAGGTTACGTGAAGGTGGGAGAAAGCAAGGCAAGGATTGTATTTCAGGATAGTTAACAAGAATTTGTGTTTTCTTGAGGGTGGTGTTGCTTCTGAGAGGTCTGAAAAGAGGCATTTCAATGGTGTGTTAACCGAATGCATAGAAACAATGGACAAGGTTTGCTTAAGGCAAAGATAAGGCTTTTACTAAAGAAGTTATATGCCTGGAGTATAACTATCCACCGTGACCTGCCCAGTTAGGTATTTATGATCAGATCACCCATGAAGTTACTTTCTATAGAACCCCTTTTTCATCCACAACTTATCATCATTTGGTTAATTATTTTGTAGTTCCTGTGTGTTCCTATCTTTTTCTCTTTTCCTCTTACCTCGTGGTTTGATGACACTCTTCAGTCGTATGTTTAAATACTTTTCTCATTTTATTTTGTGTTATCTATTATAAGTTTTTGCTTTGTGGTTACCGTGAGTTTCACATATAACATTCTGTTTATATAACCGTCTACTTTAAATTCATAGCAACTTAAATTTAAGCACATTCCTAATTTCTTCTAATCAAATATCCATCATCTATGCGCTAAAATCTTTATCTATTTTCATTGCAGATATAGGATATCCTATTTGTGTGTGTGCGTGTGTGTGTGTGTGTGTGTGTGTGTGTGTTTAAATAGGCTCTTCTGAGGTATCCTGGGAAAGTAACCATCACTTATACTTAGTTAGAAGTCTTACTTACAGTTGGCTGTAGTGTAGAGGAAAGATTAGAGAGGGCTAACAGTACTGAAGTCATGCACTGCACAGCAATGTTTTGATCGACAACAGAGCACATGTATGACAGTGGGCCCATAAAATTATAATGAAGCTGAAAAATTTTTCTTGTCTTGTGATGTTGTAGCCATCATAATGTCATAGTGCAATGCATTACATACATGTTTGTGGTGATACTGATGTAAATGAACCTACTGCATTGCCAGTTGTATCACAAGATATCCCATACAATTATGTATAGAACATAATACTTAATAATAAATGACCATGTTGCTGGCTTATGTATTTATTGTACTATACTTGTTATTATTTTAGAGTGTACTCTTTCTACTTATAAAAAAAATGTTTGCTATAGAACAGTATGCAGTATTACACTGACAGCAGCCTCATCTTGTGTTTACTGTATCAATTTATTGCACCATTTTCTCTTGTGCTTGATTTAATGTTGTGTTGTTTTGTATAGTAACATACTGTACAGGCTTATAACTTAGGAACAATAGGCTATACCGTGTAGCTTGGGTGTGTAGTAGGCTATACCATCTAGATCTGTGTAAGTGCACTCTATGATGTTTGCACAATGATGAAATCACCTAAGGATGCATTTCTCAGATTGTATCCCTGTTGTTAAGCCATGCATGACTATGTGAGTAGATGAGTGGACAAGGAGAAAGATGATGGTAGCTTGGACATAGAGAAATGGGGCAGATTTGATATTTAATTATTAGATAAGAGAGAGGAGAATTGCTAATGATTTTGTGAAGAGAGCATGGAATAAAAGATGTCAAGGACAACATCT
>NW_011888806.1:5340844-5355338 GCF_000151845.1 Pteropus vampyrus | reverse complement strand
GTGTTGTTTTGTATAGTAACATACTGTACAGGCTTATAACTTAGGAACAATAGGCTATACCGTGTAGCTTGGGTGTGTAGTAGGCTATACCATCTAGATCTGTGTAAGTGCACTCTATGATGTTTGCACAATGATGAAATCACCTAAGGATGCATTTCTCAGATTGTATCCCTGTTGTTAAGCCATGCATGACTATGTGAGTAGATGAGTGGACAAGGAGAAAGATGATGGTAGCTTGGACATAGAGAAATGGGGCAGATTTGATATTTAATTATTAGATAAGAGAGAGGAGAATTGCTAATGATTTTGTGAAGAGAGCATGGAATAAAAGATGTCAAGGACAACATCTATCTTTCTTACTTGCTTAATCAGAGTATGGCAGTACTGTGTATTGAGTTTGGGTCTACTCCCACTCCCCAAAAGGACATTAATGTTTGTTGAGACACCATAAATAATGGTATGGTAAGTAGGTCCTGCTAGTCAGAAACCTCTGTTTCCCTGGTCTCATAGTTCTATGAGGAAAAGCTTCCAAAACAATAACATGCAGAGTTTTTCACCTTACTTTTTACTTATACCTCTCCAATGTAGTAGAAAGATTATCTGGTTAATAATTTTGAAGGAAGAAACTGATATAAACATATTCTCCCTCTCTCCCTCTCTCTTTTCCCCCTCTTTCCTTCTCTCCATCTCTGTCTCTGTTTCTCTTTTGTAAGGTAGGATTTCTACTTATCCCCACTTAATTAGTGACTGTCTACTACTTGAGATAGGCTTGTAGTTGTCCTTCATGCTTGTGACAACATAGACATTCTATACTTTTGAGGTGTGGTATGTTGCAAGCCTCCTGTTTTGTCTACCAATGTAACCTGTACTCTAAGCAGTCTACCAGTAATAAAGCTAATATTTTAATACTGCATTTGTCTTTATCCTGTAATTGTCTCTTAATGGGCTTTTAACTGATATGGGAAAGAAAAGTCATTTAGACCCCCTAAATCTCTTATGAGTAGCTCAAGAAATGAGTAATTTGCCTCTGGGAATAATTGTAGCTGTGGTATGACTGCGTTGGGAGAATCAAGAAGTAGGTGAATAACCAAATAATTTGAACATCTAATGGCAACTGAATGCTAACCATGGTAAATTAATATGAGGGCTAAAATAAATACATAAAATATATTTAAACAACGCGGACATTATATTTGTAAATTTAACAAATGCAATAAGAGCTAGAGGTCAGACTGAAGTAGTATCTGGTCCTGTTTAGTGATGGTGACAAGTTCTAGTAGGAAATAACTCTTTGGAAGAAATATTTCTTGTGTTGTTCCTTAAAGTTGATTAGAAGCCAGAAAAGGGAAGGGAATGAGCAAACTTTGGGAGGATAAAGATAGTACACAATTTCAAAACACTTTCCTCCTTCCTTTTTACTTTACCATCTCTAAAGCTTTCAGTTGAAGAAAAAAAGCTTTAACAGAACCATTCTAGGATACTCATTATAATGGTTACTTATACTATTAATAGTAGTAATCATCAGAAAAGAAATTCTGAAAATTTAAAAATATACCTACTTTAATTACTTGAATAATTTAAAGTTGACACTGTTCTTTGAAAATACAAAAAGTAAATTTCATCAGTTTCTTAGTCTTTACTATGAAGTATTATGAACCTATGAGTGTGAATTTGTTCAAATATAGTTTTAGCATGTAATTTATTCTTAGGGTTTATAATGATGTCTGCAACTGAAGAGGCTTTGGCTGTTCCTTTAAAAGAATCAGTTGCACAAAAGTCATCCAAGTGGAAAAATTGCTTTCCTTCATAGAATTCTGCCATGAATATAATAGTTTGTTAGGTAGCATATACAATGCTAAACTATAATATAAACTTTATTAAATCAACTCATTTTGATTATGCTGCATCTCTTTGGGAATTACCACTATAAACATATGAACAATAAGGTTTTAACACCTAATGTGGTGCCATTATGCACACAACAGCTCTTAAACAATGCAAAAAATCAAAGAATGTGACGACAATTTTGAAATTATTCCATCTAAGCTCCAACCCAATATAGGAATCTTGTTTATCCCTGAAGACCAATTATTAGTATTTTTAAAATAATGCTACTAAAGGGGAGGTCACATTCTTATAAAATACATAATACTTTTTATTGGATAAAAGGTTTTTTTATTATTTGATTTGCCGCCAGTTAATTTTAGTCTCTAGTTTTATTGTTTACACAATACATAAATATGTAAATCAATTACCAACCGCAAATGATAGTTTTTCAAATAAATAAATCTGTCGTGGTATTCACTCATAGCATTTTTTTTAAAATGTATTTCCTGCCAGTTACTACATTGAGCTTAAAAAAGTGAATGAGAATAGCTCTTGATTTTCTTCAGTTTCATCACTTATTCTTCCACTTGATTGGTTTCTAGATTTCCATATTGTACATGACATCGCTGAGCACACTGTTATCTTTTATTAATTCTATTTATAGTTACTCACAATAATTATTTAAACCATGACAAGTAGTATTTATTGAGTGTTGTTTATATGCTAGAATCTGTACAAAATGTTTTATAGATTTATTAACTAAATAAATACCTAATGAATGCCTTCTGCATGTCTAGTACTCGAATCCAATATAGTGAGAAAAGATGCATATTATAGGAGTTAGAACTGATATAATTGTGGGAGGAGATGAGGAAATGAAAGTATGGAAGAGAGAGTTAGAGAATTTGAGACAAGTTCACTAATCAGCCATCCTAGAGCACTATCATTGGTGACATAGGAGGTATCACACAAGAATGCTGAAAACCAAGGCACATTTAGTTGCTAAAGTGGAACTGTAAGTGGAAGCTTGTGGAGAAGTCAATTAGAATAAGCTTTTGCCTTTGTGATCTTTGTCTTTTCTTGCTGTACTGTCAAGCAACTCATTGTGGGACTAAGGATGCTGTTGATTAACTAGTGCTACTATTTGGAAAGCAAAATTGGACACAGAAAAGAAGAGAGTGAAGACAATTTGGAATCTGCTGGGCACCTCTGCATCAGTCACTCTATCTGATGTATGCAGTATTACACTGACAGCAGCCTCATCTTGTGTTTACTGTATCAATTTATTGCACCATTTTCTCTTGTGCTTGATTTAATGTGGTGTTGTTTTGTATAGTAACATACTGTACAGGCTTATAACTTAGGAACAATAGGCTATACCGTGTAGCTTGGGTGTGTAGTAGGCTATACCATCTAGATCTGTGTAAGTGCACTCTATGATGTTTGCACAATGATGAAATCACCTAAGGATGCATTTCTCAGATTGTATCCCTGTTGTTAAGCCATGCATGACTATGTGAGTAGATGAGTGGACAAGGAGAAAGATGATGGTAGCTTGGACATAGAGAAATGGGGCAGATTTGATATTTAATTATTAGATAAGAGAGAGGAGAATTGCTAATGATTTTGTGAAGAGAGCATGGAATAAAAGATGTCAAGGACAACATCTATCTTTCTTACTTGCTTAATCAGAGTATGGCAGTACTGTGTATTGAGTTTGGGTCTACTCCCACTCCCCAAAAGGACATTAATGTTTGTTGAGACACCATAAATAATAGTATGGAAAGTAGGTCCTGCTAGTCAGAAACCTCTGTTTCCCTGGTCTCATAGTTCTATGAGGAAAAGCTTCCAAAACAATAACATGCAGAGTTTTTCACCTTACTTTTTACTTATACCTCTCCAATGTAGTAGAAAGATTATCTGGTTAATAATTTTGAAGGAAGAAACTGATATAAACATATTCTCCCTCTCTCCCTCTCTCTTTTCCCCCTCTTTCCTTCTCTCCATCTCTGTCTCTGTTTCTCTTTTGTAAGGTAGGATTTCTACTTATCCCCACTTAATTAGTGACTGTCTACTACTTGAGATAGGCTTGTAGTTGTCCTTCATGCTTGTGACAACATAGACATTCTATACTTTTGAGGTGTGGTATGTTGCAAGCCTGTTTTGTCTACCAATGTAACCTGTACTCTAAGCAGTCTACCAGTAATAAAGCTAATATTTTAATACTGCATTTGTCTTTATCCTGTAATTGTCTCTTAATGGGCTTTTAACTGATATGGGAAAGAAAAGTCATTTAGACCCCCTAAATCTCTTATGAGTAGCTCAAGAAATGAGTAATTTGCCTCTGGGAATAATTGTAGCTGTGGTATGACTGCGTTGGGAGAATCAAGAAGTAGGTGAATAACCAAATAATTTGAACATCTAATGGCAACTGAATGCTAACCATGGTAAATTAATATGAGGGCTAAAATAAATACATAAAATATATTTAAACAACGCGGACATTATATTTGTAAATTTAACAAATGCAATAAGAGCTAGAGGTCAGACTGAAGTAGTATCTGGTCCTGTTTAGTGATGGTGACAAGTTCTAGTAGGAAATAACTCTTTGGAAGAAATATTTCTTGTGTTGTTCCTTAAAGTTGATTAGAAGCCAGAAAAGGGAAGGGAATGAGCAAACTTTGGGAGGATAAAGATAGTACACAATTTCAAAACACTTTCCTCCTTCCTTTTTACTTTACCATCTCTAAAGCTTTCAGTTGAAGAAAAAAAGCTTTAACAGAACCATTCTAGGATACTCATTATAATGGTTACTTATACTATTAATAGTAGTAATCATCAGAAAAGAAATTCTGAAAATTTAAAAATATACCTACTTTAATTACTTGAATAATTTAAAGTTGACACTGTTCTTTGAAAATACAAAAAGTAAATTTCATCAGTTTCTTAGTCTTTACTATGAAGTATTATGAACCTATGAGTGTGAATTTGTTCAAATATAGTTTTAGCATGTAATTTATTCTTAGGGTTTATAATGATGTCTGCAACTGAAGAGGCTTTGGCTGTTCCTTTAAAAGAATCAGTTGCACAAAAGTCATCCAAGTGGAAAAATTGCTTTCCTTCATAGAATTCTGCCATGAATATAATAGTTTGTTAGGTAGCATATACAATGCTAAACTATAATATAAACTTTATTAAATCAACTCATTTTGATTATGCTGCATCTCTTTGGGAATTACCACTATAAACATATGAACAATAAGGTTTTAACACCTAATGTGGTGCCATTATGCACACAACAGCTCTTAAACAATGCAAAAAATCAAAGAATGTGACGACAATTTTGAAATTATTCCATCTAAGCTCCAACCCAATATAGGAATCTTGTTTATCCCTGAAGACCAATTATTAGTATTTTTAAAATAATGCTACTAAAGGGGAGGTCACATTCTTATAAAATACATAATACTTTTTATTGGATAAAAGGTTTTTTTATTATTTGATTTGCCGCCAGTTAATTTTAGTCTCTAGTTTTATTGTTTACACAATACATAAATATGTAAATCAATTACCAACCGCAAATGATAGTTTTTCAAATAAATAAATCTGTCGTGGTATTCACTCATAGCATTTTTTTTAAAATGTATTTCCTGCCAGTTACTACATTGAGCTTAAAAAAGTGAATGAGAATAGCTCTTGATTTTCTTCAGTTTCATCACTTATTCTTCCACTTGATTGGTTTCTAGATTTCCATATTGTACATGACATCGCTGAGCACACTGTTATCTTTTATTAATTCTATTTATAGTTACTCACAATAATTATTTAAACCATGACAAGTAGTATTTATTGAGTGTTGTTTATATGCTAGAATCTGTACAAAATGTTTTATAGATTTATTAACTAAATAAATACCTAATGAATGCCTTCTGCATGTCTAGTACTCGAATCCAATATAGTGAGAAAAGATGCATATTATAGGAGTTAGAACTGATATAATTGTGGGAGGAGATGAGGAAATGAAAGTATGGAAGAGAGAGTTAGAGAATTTGAGACAAGTTCACTAATCAGCCATCCTAGAGCACTATCATTGGTGACATAGGAGGTATCACACAAGAATGCTGAAAACCAAGGCACATTTAGTTGCTAAAGTGGAACTGTAAGTGGAAGCTTGTGGAGAAGTCAATTAGAATAAGCTTTTGCCTTTGTGATCTTTGTCTTTTCTTGCTGTACTGTCAAGCAACTCATTGTGGGACTAAGGATGCTGTTGATTAACTAGTGCTACTATTTGGAAAGCAAAATTGGACACAGAAAAGAAGAGAGTGAAGACAATTTGGAATCTGCTGGGCACCTCTGCATCAGTCACTCTATCTGATGCCAAAGTGTGTTTAAAGAGTATTGACTATTGTTTTACTTTCATCTCTCAAATCTTTTGCAAGTTCTTCTTTTGTTTGTCTCTAACCCATAAAGGGAAGAAGAGAAAATAAGGTACTGTTCTAGACTCTGGGGATTCAGTAGTGAGTGAATAAAACAGAAAAAGTTACTAGATTCTTATAGCTTACATTCTAGTTGTAAAGTCAGAAAATAATTAAATAAGTATTTTATTTAATGTCAAGAAGTGGAAAATGCAGCAAAAATAATTAAGCTATATAGAAAGTCAACTGTAGTGGACCATGGAGACAGAGGCGAAAGGCCTGTTGTCAAGATGAAAGATCGTGATGGCTCCAATGAGAGGATAGCATAGCCATTTTAGTGGTGATAAATAGTCATAGTCTAAATCTGTTTCACAGGTGGAGCTAGATAACAGGATTTGCTGATGGACTGACTACTACTTGTTAAAGAAAATAGAGTTAAAGATGATGCTGATATTTTAAAGCAAATTAGTGAACTTTTAGTAGTGTTTGCAGAGATGGAGACAGCTGGGGAATGAGTGAGTTTGGGGTTCCTTTAAAGCATACTGGAAGTCATAGTAGAGACTTCATGTTGTGTAGGCAATTATACAGAAAAGAGTTGAGATCAGAGGAGAAGTGGAACTTGACATGTACATTTTGGAGTTATCCATGTCCATAATGTATTTAAAGACAGAAAGATTGGAAGAGATAAATAGGGAAGATGATGTAGTGTTTAAAAAGAGAAGAAGTGTTATGTTCTGATGGCATATGCTTAAGCAGAGGGAGTAGTATGTCCTATGCATAATCTTATTTATATCCCATTTTCCTTTATAGAGCATTACAGCTATTTTCAATAAAATATACAATGCTCTAGGATAAAGTTTAAAAATATGGAAGCTGGGTGCAGAGAGAACCAGAGTAGTTAATATTTAAAGCCAAAAGTAAGTTAGCACAGATATGTAGATCGAATAGAGATGTTGATCGAAATAAACTGCAGATTTGTTCTTAATAACCCAAACAAGAGGAACAACACAATTAATTAAACTGATTAAATTAGAAAATTTATAATATTCAGAAATTAAAAGGTAGAAGAAGAAAGATTGAAAAAGACAAGTTACACCGAAAATAATTGGCAAGGATCTGGAGCTGCTGTTGCATTTGAAGTAGTATTAAAACCACTTCATTTGAATTGTCCAGGATAATATTACCTACTAAAGCAGATACCATTTGGATTTCTTATGACATCCTATTTCTGAAGTGGAATTCAATAAAAACAATTCAATAGGAGCCCAAGCAGTCTGATACAAGTTCATAATTCCTAGTAGTCTGTCTTGATCCATAATGAAATTAATTGGTTTCAGGTAATCTTCCACAAAATTTCCTCAACCAGGATTTGATAATAATTACAGAAAAAAAGAGCCCAAAGTTATCCTATGAAAAGGACAAGTATTTCTTTTTCTTTCTTTCTTTTTTTTTTTCCGCTTTGTGCCATCTGTGAGATACATATGAGACTATGTAGTCTTTTTTTTTTTTTCCTATACTCTTTGGGGCATTAACAAAACAACACAACAAAAATCCCCTACAACTTAATGAATATGGAAGAAAGTCTCAAGACCAATGTGAGCCAACAGTCTTATTTCCTTGCCTTTTCTATGTGGTAATAATGTTCTTTTGAGCTGAGTGAAAATACAAGAACACCTTTTGAACTCTGTCTAATATTTTAACAAAAAAATGGCCACTTATACTAGCTCTCACAACAAAAAGGACTATCTTTTAAATAAGCAAAGACTCAAAAGTTGCTTGTAAAGAGAGGAACTAATGACTATTATTAACATTTACTAGAAATAAAATAATTTAAAGAATGAGAATAAAACATTTTTTCTAAATTATACTTTAATGGTAAAATTAAGTTTTAAATTGTTATTAAACACTGTAGTAAGGCAGTAAATTTAATAAATTTTTAGTTGTGCTGAATTCAGCAGAATTTTTGAGGTTATTAAGATAATTACAGGAATTTTGGCTACAAAGGAAAACAAGTATATCAAATAAATATAATTTTCTGTAGAAAATAAGTAAGGAAGATGATTTTTCCACATGGTTAATCATGGTTACTAAGTAGACAACAGCACATTTAACCAAGAAAATCCATCTTTGAGGTGTCTGGTTTAGATATGGCACTTAATTACTGTATTATTTATAGTACTCTAGCTCACACTAGTCAGGGATACTTCTGTTTAATTAACAAATATGCCAAAAAGTGTCAAATATGAGCACAAAAACAACTGAGTAAAAAATATATATTAGCTAAGGAATGATAATCACAAAATGAAAAATTTACATTCATATTATTCACCTGCTTGAACTGTTATATTTTCACTGGATATTTTATGAATCAATTCTATTTTCCGAGGGTTGAAGAGTATTGTCTTAGATACATCAGATAATCTGTATTGTAGGGCAGCGGTCCCCAACCTTTTTGGCACCAGGGACCGGTGCTCCCATGGAAATCTAATGCCTGATGATCTGAGGTGAAGCTGAGGTGGCGATGCTAGTGCTGGGGAGCAGCTGCAAATACAGATGAAGCTTTGCTGGCTCACCTGCCACTCACTTCCTGCTGTGTGGCCTGGTTCCTAACAGGCCATGGACTAGGACTGGTCCTCATCCCGGGCGTTGGGGACCCCTGTTGTAGGGTGTTTCAGTTTGGACCAATCTTCTTCTAGGAGGTTTATAGCTTATTCTGTATAGGGAGCTGCCCACTTTCCCACGTGAATTAAGTAGATATGACCAGAGAGCCAAAGCAGACTGGAGTTAGACTGCCTGGTTTAAATACTGGCTCCATCATTTCCCAGCTGTGTGAATTAAGGCAAATTAATCAACTTCTCTGTACCCCTATTTCATAATTTACAAAAAAGGGCCTATTAATACCACTAAAGTTATAGGGTGGTTATGAGAATTAAATTAATATATTTAAAGTATTGAACAGTGTATTAACTAATATTTTAGTTGGTATTATTATGAACAGAAATGTTATACTCTACTTTCTTTAGCTTTCTATAGCTCTACCCTCTTTAGTCTCTGAGACATGACCCCGTCCCACCCATTTTCCTTCTCTTTAGCATCACAGTTCAACACCTGAACAACTGGTATATACATAGTACAAATGTAATAAATGCTTTATGATTCAAGCATACAGTTCAGCCTTTCTATGGAACGTTTACTTGATACATCTCTTGCATATAGTTAAATATTTGATCAGTTTCATATGTTCAAAATTTATGTCGGATTTTATGAAACTATAACTAATAAGGAGACCCTGGAGTATTCACTGACAACCAGCGTTGAAATATTTAGAGTAACACAAATCCCTAGGACTTATATGTTCAGAGAGTCTGTGATGGCATGATGCACAAAGACCTTTAATGTGATGATTGAAGCAGAAAAATGGGAATCTGGGTAGAAGAAATAAATGTGTGGTTTAAGGATATATTAAAACTACGTGACATAGTTGAGAATAACAGAGAACTGCAGATGTCTAACAAACCTAGTGTGCCCTTTTTAAATGAAAGCAGCCAATAGAGTGCTAATGCTAAAAGGTAGGGTTACAAGCATAGCTCAGCCTTCACATGTATAAGTGTAGTTTCATGTGAATGGAAAAACAATGTCTGTTAAGTGAGGCTCCTTTAATACCAGGTATGTGGAAGGCAATAATATGGAAATATTTCCTTTTTGAAAAGGAAAGACAACTCCAAAGAACAAGAAGAAATTTATTTTCCTTGATTTTTGAATGGCACAATATCCCAATATTCAGGGTTGCAAGACTTTTGATTATGCATTATGTATAATGGCTGCATAAAATTTTCCACCTTGTCTTTTCATAATCCAGGCCCTTGTTAATGGACACGAAGGGGCCACCCCTCTTTATTCTTAGATATATACTCTCAGAGTATAAGTTCACCTCCAAAGTAGCCTTCTGAGATTAATTCATATGGAAATAATATTTAGCCAGTGAGCTAACCAAGGACTCATGTGTTTTAGGATGGAAGAGTGTGAGCATAATTGCCTATGTTAGTGTCTGGATGCAGGTTTTTGACCAATGCTATCTAAACTCACTGGGTCAATGTCATTTTCTTTTAATCTCACCTACTAGAAACTCAGTTCATCGGAATTGCTAATTAATGGACTTGATTCTGAATTTAGTCTTTATGTGTTTGACCTATTATCGGCTTGATATATTACTAACTTCTTGAATTGTGTTCCGACTGAAAATTTTACTAGGATACTCCAAATAACACATGTTCATTCTTATAATAATCTTCTCTAATATCAATTCTGACTCCTATAGTGTTTTTCATCTATGGGACCCTCTTATCATGTTTATAGTGTATTATGTTCATTTATTACGTTGCCTACAGCAAATCCCAAATATTTTTTGATGAATGAATGAAGAAATGAAGGGACTGGGAGAAACAGCGCCATAATATTGCAAAGGACAGCATACTTTGTTTTGTCGAACTGACTAATTTACAACCCATTTTGTTGGTAGAAAATGTTGTTTTTGAATGCTGTTTTCACAGTACATCTCAAATATTACATAGAAAGATAAACTAAGAAAAGCTGGCACTGTGAATGATCCCTAAATCCTTCATTGTACCTTGATATAATTGCATGCCGAAAAATTACAATTTTAAGAAAATGTAAATAGAAAGGAAGGTTAATTTTTAAAAAGGCAACAAATAGTGCATTAATAATTTTTCCCTCAGTTATCTTGGTTCCATTTGATTGTTGAGTTTAATTAAATGAATGCTTAAAATTAACCCAAAAAAGTACAAAGTTTTATAGTAAATAATTTAGTTTTGCATATTTTCTTATCTTAATGAATGTAAATTCCTTCTGCATGTTTTCTACGCTGATAAATAGAGAATATTTTAAAGGCTTATCAAAAATCAAGCCATTGTGAAGGAAACAATCTGCTTTGTGCTTCCTTGGAGCTTAGAATTATTATTTTGTTTTAAATATTTGATTAATTCTAGTAAAAATATTTTTGAAATAACACTTTGATTGACATTTATTTTCCAAGTTTCTAAACATTTTACTGTAGGCATTATAATAAATTCATCTTAATTCTTATTGTCTTGTCTTCTTTTCTTTAACTTCTGACATTTCCCTTGATAATCTTGTTTATTTCAGTTTCTAAATTTTAACAAAGGAAACAAAGGATGAGAGCGTAAGTATAATTAATTTATTTCTCCTTTTAGATAATTGGTACATTTCTTTTTTCTCGATATTATGAAGTATAATATTTATAATAATTTTCTTTTTATTGAACATTTTAGTTTTGTATATTTTATGTTATCTTATTTGCTAATAAAACAACTAAATAAAATATGTTGGGTATTATTTATTATAATTTAGAATTGAAAAACATAAATGTTAGATATTTTGTGAAGCTTTGAGCCATATTTTCTGGCTTTTCCTGTTCCGTTTACTCTGCTGCTTCTATGATAAATTAAAATAGTATCATCCTTCTATGATAAAATAAAATAGTATTTTAATTTATCATCTCAGTAATTATTTTATCCTGTCTTATAAAGTGACTTGTGCATGTTAAATGAAGATTAAAAGAGAGCAAGCAAACAAAATAAGATTCAAAAGTGAAACCTAAAATGAGACTAAAAATGCCTGTTATATGCTTACTACAGGTGGATCATGGATTTAGCTCTCAGTTTTCTCACAGCCAATTTCAAAAAGAAAATCTAATCAATTACATAATTCATGATGCCCATAAAATAAAAACAACTAATCATTCTTTGAGTTGAAAAATTGTTCTCAGTGATAATATCAGACTAGCATTTTTTCAAGTAGAGAGGCTCTCTCAGACACTGTGTAATATAATAAAATTATTCTCAACAACATTCTTCAGGAGATTCCACAGTGAATTTCATTGACTGTTTTTTGTATAACCTTTGATGGTTATACAAAATATGGTTTAGCAAAAGCAATTTATGGAGAAGTTGTAGAGTGAAGTAGAGGCACTGCCTGGTTGGATCAAGGTGTAAGAGTATATTTAGGGCTTTGGGTAGCCATTTATTCCTCAAGTAATTTTCCCTTGCTGCTAAATTATCAATAAATGTAAACTAACAGTACATTCAAGATTATATTATTCACTTGTGTCTATAATGAACTTAATGTCAGTTGAAATTAGATTTACAAGACTTAAAAGCCATCATAATGGGGTTAGATAGGTATGATACATTTACGTGAAAGCTAGAGAGCCTAGAAAGGACAGGGACTTAATGTGAAGGCCTCCTAACTCCACTCGCAGGCAAATCAAGTAAATAAAATCCAGATGGAGTAATTTGATATTATTTAGTTCTCACATATATCAGTTTTCCAGGCTTAAATAAATATAACATCTTTTAGAAAAAGATTTCAAATTAAATAAAATCTCCTCTAATGATAAAAAAACATGTCTAATTAATATAATATGTATATAGGTAGATAGGTTTCTTTTAAAGTCAACTATATTTTCTACTGAATAATTTAGAAACTACTAATATAAAAGTTTACCACTTTTAAATCCATATATTACTGTGGAAAGCTTAAAGTTTTAGATAGAAGAAAGTCTTTGCTCTTGTTGATCATATGGAATGGAATTCACCAATTCAAATGTTAGGAGTCTTCCTTTAATCCTGTAATGACTAGAATATAAAAGGACCTATTCATATTGAAGATTATTTTGTTTTTATAATAGAGTTATATCTTCTGTGCTTTATATCAAAGAATCATATATTTCTTCATTTTTTATATTAACTGAACCCTAAGCAAGTTGATAGTCAAACTGTATTTTTCCTACAAGGGTCTTATGTTCTTGGGATACTATATCACCTTCATATTTTCATTTGTGACAAAGTTGAGGAGATCATTGGGACATTTTATAAATTTCCTCATGAAATATGCAAATTGTTTCAAACTAAGTGGAGCTTTTTGGTCAAAACAATTCCTGAGAGAAGAGAATCATAAGCCATAACTATCAAAAAGTGAACAGAGATCAAACCTAGCTGAAAATGGTACAGAAGATGATGTGGAAGACATGAAGAAGATCGATGTGTTTTGTACAGTACATCATGAAAATGTGCTACAGCTGTCATGAGAGCTTGTACATCAAAACAAAGCATGTGCTAGTACCCTTCTACTTCTTTTATGTCAGAGGATGCTTTATTAGAAATATTTGATACACTGGACCCTATATGGAGCAGAATAAACCAGAGAGTGAGTCTACATGAATCACACAATATATGAAGATTTGCTGAAGGTGCTAGGATGTTTGGCCTGGAGAAGAAAAGTTTCTGACTGTTTTTTCCAAATACTGGAAGACCTCTCATGTAAATGATGCTGTTAACTTTTCTATGCCGTTGCAGAGAAGAGAGCTAGGATTCATGGATGAAGCTATAATGAGGGAGACTTTAACTTACTGTGAGGAATGAGTCTGTGGTTGATTCTAGAATGAACTGCTTAAAGAAGTAGTGAGTTGTCCAACTCTGGAGTTGTCTTGTCCTAGGGTATATTTGTCCAGGACATTTTCATAGAGAGGTTATATCAGAATAGCCTGATAGACTAGTTTCACTTTATCCCCGATTTTCCTTTAGACTAGGGGTCCCCAACCTCTGAGCTGCAGACTGGTACTCGTCCCTGGCCCATTGGGAACCAGGCCGCACAGCAAGCCAGCGAAGCTTCATCTGTATTTGTAGCCACTCCCCACCACTAGCATCACAGCCTCAGCTCCACCTCAGATCGTCACGCATTAGATTCTCATAGGAACACTGGCCTCTGGTACCAAAAAGCTTGGGGACCACTGCTTTAGATCTTATGATAGAATTTTTGTTATTTCTGACACGGTTTGTTATAGTTTTGAAGAACATAGGAATCATTTTGCCACATGAGAAGATACTAAGGTTCATATAAACTTAGCAGAGAAGTTTTTCTGACTAATGAGGGTTTGGTACTATCTTCCATGTATTCAAAGTTAAAGGAACCTCAGTATATAGAATATAAGTCCTGCTTATGATAAAAGCATACCCCGAAGTTGCAGACATTGCATTAAAGTCACAGTTGCCTTTAAATTAATGCTTCTTAGAGGACATGTAATGACATTGTCTATAAGTAACCATCAGTATGTAAAAATGCTTCTCTTTGGTGGGTGGGCAACAAACTTTTAAATAAATATGAAAATGCTAAGTGTTGAACTGACATAAAATTCAGGGAAATATATATCAACA
>NW_011888806.1:5321472-5338919 GCF_000151845.1 Pteropus vampyrus | reverse complement strand
CAAATGTAGTGAAATTGTTTTCTATCTTACTGGCAAACCTTTGAAAAAGGCGACTTTCACTTTAATTTTCTTTTTAAATATCTTTACAAAAGTCTCTACTGTAACATAAGTGCCGAATGCCAGAACAAATCCTAAAAAGTTAGCACAATTGGTTTATATACATAATTGATGCATTTTTGTACCATCTTTGCCATTTAAACAAATACTTAAATATTCTGTCAAAAAAACTGAAGGTGACTAATTTTTCGGACAAAGGTACAAGAAATTATTAAAAAAAAAATAGTAATCAGAATCCTGCTTGACTTAACTAAATGTAAGTTACATTAGATATACGTTATTTATTTATTTGTTTGTTTATGATAGTACTGTGGTTATTAGGCAACTATAGCCAATATCATGCATCTGGACTTTAGCAAGACATGATACTCATCATCTAGTAAAAATATTTACTATTTATATATCTTATTATGTGCTTGACACTCTTCTAAGTACTTGATATTTCTTAACTCATTTGATCTAGTTAGCTATTCTGTGAAGTAGATGATATTTTCTCCATTGTACAGAATAAACTCAGGCTAGCAAGTAGCAAATGAATAATTTGAATTTTAGCCTGTCTGACCCTAGAATCCAGGTTTTTAACTGCAGTGTTATATGCCAGTCAATTTGAGAGTGATGGGATATCATAGAAATCTGTACTTTACCCTTCAAGTACCATGTCAGCATATAAAGTGAAGGAAGACTCGTTAGAAGCTTCAGCTCTCTTGCCTGAACTTTATCTTAGTTGTTTGAAATCTTTATCACCCATGAAGTTATTGAGGGATCCTATATGAAACTTGGAAGTTGAAGTTGAGAAAGATAAGTAGATGTGCTAAGTGGCAGATCTGGGATACAAAGGGAGCATGGGGTAAATCTTACAATAAATATAGCAGGGATTCATTTAAGTTGCTATGCTTGAATCCAATAGTGAAACAGGACAACATAAGGAAGAGCTAACTTAGAAACAAGCCATGTAAAAAAAGTCTCAGGAATTTTAACAGAGTCTTGCCCAATTGTGGTGTGGTTCTCGAAATAGTAAACTTAATCTTAGGTAGGCTGCATTAATATGTTGATTTATTGAGTAGTCTTACTGTGGTTAGGGCATAATTCTGAATTCATTCTCCAATTAATATTTTCTAATAATGCTTTAATGCCATTGGTATATATTTTTCATTTTTTCCAATCCATTATGTTATTAAAATTTAGTTAAAACTCTGTTCTCAAATTTAATTTAGATTGTATGTTCCCCCTTTTCCCCAATATGAGACAAAGATAGTTTGGAGTGGAGAAGAATTGAGTCATGGACTGAGATAAATGTCCTGCCTCTTTCTTTTTAAGGATAACTATTCCAGTGTCTTAGGTCAGAGAAGAGAGAGCAGCAAGTGCTAAGTGTGTCATATTCGACAGTTGCTGCTGCTGTTCTTTCTTTGGTTTACTAACATCTGTGTAGCTCTCTAATGGGCTTCATATGTGAATTATCCGGACAACCCCACTGTAGAGTTCTTCGATATGGCAGATCTAATTCGAATACAAGCTAGCCTTTATTAGAGCAGGCTCTTAGCTGTATACCTGAAAGCCCCTTGTTTTGAGGGTCTCTATACTATTTTGTGACTCTAGCTGAGCTTCGTTTTATGTACTCACTTGACTAATGGGAAACACCTGAAACAGCCCTAAGTCTTTAGGCTTCTCGTCTGCAATACCTTGCATAGGTTTGTGGACCACTTCGGTGAAATGCACAGAATAGAAATGTCTGCACGAGTAATTAGAACAAAGATTCTCAAATTTTGTTTGGTAAATTTTAAATTAATGCAGATTCCTAGATTTGCTCCTGTCCCAAACGTTTTTGGATTCTATTCAGTAGATCTGATGTAAAGCCTAGGATGTTTTATTATTTGTTTATTTTTTTAAAGCATCTCAGTCAGTAGAGCTGGGAAACACTAAATTAGAGTGCCATGGTTAGAATCCTGAGATTCTGTATATATTTACTTTCCTTAAATTAAACATTTTTGTAATTGTGATATTACATTTAATATTTATTTATTTTAATTAATTTTTTTTTTTTTTTTTTTTTAGGTGAGGCAGCCCTTGGTTGACCTCGCAGATTGCAAGGACCTTGTTAGCTTACGATCCTTTATTTATTTATTTTGTTTGTTTTTTAGGCCTACAGCACCAGATCTTCCTAGGTGGTCTCCCATCCAAGTACTGACCCTGCTTAGCTTCTGAGATCAGACGGGATCAGGCTTGTGCAGGGTAGCATGGCCATAGACTACATTTAATATTTGAAAGCAACCATAGATAAAACATTTAGATAGTAATGCATGAGTTTGCAAAAATAACTTTACGTAAAATATATTTCAGTTCATTTTTATGTGATAATATGTTGCTTCAAGACCTCAAAAATAGATCTGCTTTGTTGATCTGGTTTCCTTCTGTGAATGCAGGAAACGAAGCCAATGAAGTAAAGGGTTAAGACCCCTTAGGGGAACAAAAAGAAAATAAAATTAACTTCAGAAATGACTATGATAATACCTCCCAAGGCAAACTGTTGGCAGACCAGCTAAGGGCTGATTGTGTACATGTGTGTGAGTGAAAATCAGCTAAAGGGTGTCAAGTACTCTTCTGAGTCACACTAGAGTCCCTTTATATTTATTTTCCAAACCAAGTAGTAGTTGCCATTTCCACAAGCCCACACAGTCCTATTATTTTCCTATCTTTGCTTTATAAATAGCTGGCTCTCACAGCACTTACTTCATGTTGAAAAATAATCAAATAATTGCACACTTCTCACATTTGGGACCTCATGGCCCACTAAATTTACATGGAATGACCAGTCTACAGATGTCTTTGGATAAGGCTTCTCTGAGGACCGACAATATTAATTTTAATTTTTAGTAAAATAATTTGTTTTAAAGGAGATGTGTTTTAACTGTATCACTACCAAATTATACACTGACCAGTTAGAAAAAATTGTATGTTAGTAATTAATCCAGTATGAAGACCAGCATCTAAAAAACTACATGAATGTAAGAGAAATTTAAAAATGAGAAATTTCGAAAATAAATACAATTATTAAAATCAAATAAAAATTATATTAAAAATTATGTGACATATGTTTGGGTGAAAACCAGTATAAACATATTTAAATATTTTATTAAAACCCTTAAATTGACACCAAAAAACATTTTTTAAAAATTCAAAATAATAAATAAAGCTCATTTTCAATCTCATTGTTCTAGCTCAACCACTGCTAATATTCTGGAGCCTTAGCTTCCGTTTCTTCATTATGTGATATTTATTTGTAAAGAGTATTGCAGTCATAATGCTCATGTAATATGTATTCCCTCTCCATCAACTGACATTTTGTTATAAACATTTTGCACATTATTACCCATTACTCATAAACATAATTATAAATTATTGTACAGTATTTGATTAGGTAACATGATTTAATTATCTGTTCAATCACAGCTATATATGGCTTTCTCTTAGGTTTTACTATTACATATAGGACTGTTTCGGAGATCTATGACCCTAGGGTATTATATTTTGGAATATTTGTTTAGGCTAGATTACCAGAAGTGGGGCTATTAGGTTGAAGAGGCTAGACAATTAAAATTTTTATTTGTTTCAAAAGGTAAAATTGCTTTACATAACTTAACAGTGATCCTAGATAGGTAAAGCCCCAATTCACAAACTTATTCATATTTGATACTCATCCTTTTTAATATTGTGAAAATGATATTTTATTGTTTCTCACTTTATATAAAATACGAATTATTGGATTATTGGAGATTAGTGGAGTTGAAAAGTTTTCTAGTGTGAAAAATCCATTTGTTTTCTCGGATACAAAATTTCCTTGGATATGGTTTTCTTTTTTACAATAAGAACTTTAATATTTTTTTCTGTTCATTTGTATAGGCTCTTCATAAAATAATGACCTTATCTGTCATTACTGCAAAAAAAATTATCATTATACTCAAAATTTTGCTTGTAATATGATCTAACTTCTCTGTCTTTTCTTGCTAGTGTATAAAATTTAAGCCAAATTTGTTTATATTTTAGAACAGACAGAAATTCATAGATGTTTTATTAACTCTTTCCTACTATTACATTTAGTTTTATAAGTCACAACTTCAGAACGCGAAAGGTTACTGAGATTAATTTAGTCAGTGAGAAAGCTGCTTCCTTGTGGGAAAGCACCTTTATCAAAGCTCTTGGATCAAAGCTGGCTTTGAGTCTCAGAGAAAGCAATTAAATTAAAAGAAAATTAGGATCTTGGCTCACAGCAAGAGCATGTAAAACATAATTCATCTTGATTCAGGGTTTTTAATCTTCCGTCATTGGCTATCAAAAATGTCACATAGGAAAAATAATTTCGGCTATATCTTTTTACTTTTATTTATTTATTTAATGGTGACATTGGTTAATACAATCCAATGTTTCAGCTGTACACTTTAATAGAAAGGCACATATATATTTACACTGTATGTTCACCTCCCATAGTTAGATTTCTTTCCGTCACCACATATTTGACCCCCTTTACCCATCTACCTCCCCCTTCCCCCCACCCCCCTACCCTCTGATCAGCTATGTTTTTAACTTCGCTAAGTTTGGTCAGTGACCCTTAGAAGCAAAATTTAAGTTATCATGTTTGAAGATAAAGTAGTTTTAGAGTCATTAAAAAACAAAAACACAACAGACTTCATCGATGATAATGTATTCTAATAATGTTATGTACTTTAATCTTCTGCCATGTCTATCTTGGTGCCTAACTTGTAATAAGTATTGAATCTATAATCATAGACTGAATGGATGGATTTTCTGCAATAGAATGTGAAGAAGTCATTAACATGTCCTCATAATATGTTTGGAACCACCAAAAGCCTTGCTTAAGAGTAGAAAAAGAAATAGAAAGAAAATGATACAAACTCGAAAGAACAGGGAGCACAACTCGATGAGCAGTGGAAATCAATGAAGGCAAAAATGGTCCATTTTCACCTCGTTCATTTTCAGGGACAGACCAATTTTACTTCATTGATTTTCAGTGCTCATTGAGTTGTGTTTTCCTGTTCTTTGGATGTGTTCTATTCTCTATCTTTTTAGCTTTACTTTTGTGTTTTATTTTAAATTGTAGTTGTTCAGAGATAGGCTTTGATGGTGAATTTTAGCTCAGTGAGACCATATTTGCTTACTTGAATTTTCTGCTCTAAATCATATCATTACTTTATAATACTTGGTGGTACTTTTCTGAAGACTCTGCTATAAATATTTTTTTTCTTTACTTTGATCTATCAATCAGGTTTCCATGTATGAAAAATGTTTCTCTAAAATCAAAAGTGAGAAAATACAATTATATATCTTAAGATTTAAATTTATGAGTATAGTATTTCAAATGATATATTTGATTGTGTTCAATTCACACATAAAGAAATATCTTACAGATGTATATTCATCACTCATATAGGCAATGTACTTTTATAATTGCCAGGTACCATATTTCATATAGATTTGTCTATAAGAAAGGCATTCTGATGTTATAGGTTCTTGTTTATGAGCATTAGAAAGATGGACTTGAGCTGGGGAGACTGACCTTGAAGCTGACAAAGAATAGATAATGTTCTGGATCACCACACCCATTGGTAATTGGAAGATAAGTGTTTGAGTTAGACTGATGAATTCTGGTTGGGCCATGAAAGGTTCTTCTAAGTATTAATGATACTCATTATGTAATTAAAATGTGTCTAGATTCAGTCTGGATTTAGCAGGGATTCATCTAGAAGTTTGGTGGTATGGAAGAACTGTAGCCAATATTAGAATGAAAAAGTTGAGTGAGATGAATTATTTGACCAATAGGTATTTACAGTTTTTTAGAGTATATAAAGCATTTATAACATGTAGAAACACACATGCAGTAGAGTTGCAATAAGTTGCAGTCACTTCCCAGTTTTTAAATATATGCACTTAGTGTAGAAATAATACATTAAAATAAGGAATTTGATAAATGCATGATAAAAGTAGAGGGACATCCTGCAAGTGTTTCAAGAGAGGAGATTCATTTCAGCAACTATATGAATAAACACTTTATATAGTATTTCAGCTCTGATCTCATGCTTGTGATTTCACTGACAATATATGTAGTGTTCCAGACTGAGAAAAGACAGAGAGTAAATTGATGGAAACTAGATTATAGAAGACTACATTTACCGAATAATCATATTTGATTATATAAGAATATTCTTATATTCTTATCTGAATATAAGAATAGTCTAAATATTTGTTTTAAAATGAACTGGAAAATTAGCCTAGAAGATGAGCTGTAGGTGTTTGGACTTTATTATAACCAGAGATGAAGCAATGAGGCAAAGTCAGGGTTAGGTTGTATCTGCTTTCTCGGTTGTAAAGTATGTTGTATTATAAAAATGAGACTTCTACTTGATTATCTCCATATTCATTCATTCATGATTGAATTTCTCTATATTCATTCATTCATTCACTTTTATCATTCAATTGATTATCCAATTCATTATCTGTGACCAATGCGTTAATTGTAATACATCTTAAGGACACAGTAGTACAAAAGTTTTCTCTCTTGGAAATTATAATAGTAGAAAGCTACTTTAATATGCTTGACTACCAAACATAAATACCCTGAAAGTAAGTGTTTTAATAGAAATAATAATTATTATGCCACATAATTGTTCTTTATGGCACATTTGTAGATGCTCTCTATTACTGATATTAACATGGCCTTACTATCATGCTTCAGTTAGCAAAATTACCAAGAGTAAATTTACTTTCAGGTTGATAATCTAAGCTTTAGTGAAGTTTTCTGCGATTCTAAGCATGAAGTTGAGAATAATTCACATAACCGGAATGTATGAGAAAAAAACATATATATAGAAGTACGTAATCATATTTTGTGAGTTGTCACCTACTCATTCATGAGTAGATTGCAAAGCTGTACACACACACACACAAAGCTATTCATCTATGTATCTAACTATCTTTATATTTATTTACTTAGGAATATGTGGTATATGTGAGAAAGTATATGCATATGTGCATTAGATCTTGCCTTTGGAAAAGCAAATGCCCTGTCAGAATTATGCAGGAGATTTATTGGGGAAATGCCTGTGAGTAAAAAAGGGAAAGAATTCAAAGGAGGAAAGGAGGACCCTCAGAAAGTAATGCAGGACTGATCCCTGTGAAGGAAGAAGGGAAAGAAAGAGAGAAGGAAGGAAAGAAGGAAGGAAGGTTGAATTGGAAGACTCTTAGATGCAGCGGTTCTTGGAATATTTCACTTGCCTGTCAGCGAAGTCCTGCATCTTTCAGGGATGGGCATGCCTTAGTAATCCTGCTCTGCTTTGTCATTAGCTGAGAATAACTCATGGTTAGCATCTCAGCAAAAATGCAGTGGTGGATTCTAGGAAACAGAAGTGGGGCTCTTGTTCAATTATAGTCTCCACAGCAGGAAATTCGAGAGGTCCTTTTTCATAGACCCCACATGATATATGTATACACACATACATATTATGAAACATGTATTTTTATAGCACCCAAATGAATAATAAATATTTTAAAGCGTCTTCATCATTAGTTATTATCACAGATACCATATTATTGGGATGCATTTTTATTAGGATATTTTATTTCTTTCACTTATGTGTTAAAATTTCTATGTAGTACTTCCTACTATATCAGAGGATATAAATACACAAGTAACTTTGCCCATTGGATGCATTGTTGGAGACAATTACCTAGTTTTTTGTGAATGACTTTTAGCATCTAAAAATGAAATGTTATAGCTTATTTTTTTAATTTTCTTTTCAGATTTTGGTTCATCTTCTTTTATAAGTAGAAAATATTTAAGCCACGTATATAGAATCTTTTTATTTTATAATCTATTACGTTGGAGAGGTAAATTATGCCATCCTTACAAAAATTAAGACCATTGACTGTTTCTTGCTTAATGAAATTAAAATAATAATTATGTCCCAAAGACAATATTACAAAACTGAATATAATTACAAATGTTTGCACTAAACCACAGGATGCATACTTTGGCCACAGCCAAAACATAATTAGATTTCTCAGAAGTGCCTCCTAGTGTTTAAGAAAAACAGTCCTATATCACATTTGATACAAATAAATAAATAGTGTGACCTTTTTTTAGAAATATAAATTATAACAAAATACATGTTGTTTGCTCTGGTAGTATTAATGATAGTTGAATAATTTAGAATAAAAATGTCATAAAATATCTTTTCATACATTAAAACAATGACAATATAATTATATTTATGCCATTTCCCATTGGTGGTCACTTGATTTCTTAATTCTATTATTCATTACTTCATACAGAGGGGAATATAAAGAAGAGAATTTAGGCAGGTGGAAGTGAGCATTAAGTCACAGTAGTAAATCTGGCCACTACCTTAGTGATAGAATTTTTTCAGACTTTAAGAATCTAGCTGTTGATTCTCCAAAGAAATACAGTTTTATTGGTAAAGTGAAGCAAAAGCAAAGCTAAAAATCTATTATATTTGTCTCTGAAAATGTTATGTGAATCTTATGTAGTTTCAGAGCTGTAGTTTCTTATGGCATGGGGAAACCACGTCAAAGCTGCACTTCTACAATATTTCTGGATCACTTATTCACATTTTTTTGTGTGTTACTCAAACACAAAAACAGAACTGTAGTACTAAAAGTACATCTTTTCTAAAATGTCAACTTTCAAATGTCATTTAATATATTTTTTCCTAAATGCTTGAGACTCTGCTGTGCTTCTAGCCATCCATATATTACAACTTCATGATTAAGGGGTGGAAATTAGTTCTACTTTTTTATGATCCTACTTTAAATATATATTGATTAAAACAATTTTAAGGGAATTTGTTTCTCAATTATACTCAGTAGAGAAAGCCTAATAGAGCTCATGTCTTTGAGGGTACTGGAATTTATGTGAAAGAAAAAAAAATCTCTAATTTTTCAATAATTTGGAGTAATATTTACTTCATTTACCCAGCAGGATTCATTGACTTTCACAGGAAAAACTTCTTACCTCCTAAGTGCTAAAAGAACAGTAGAGACATTTTCCTGCTCTTGTGAAACTTGTATTCCAGTATTCTTATAGTCATCAAGTCATTTATTTTCTAATACTCATATTCCTCAAACAGTCCACCATGGAATTAGTTATTTGATTGCAGCTTGGAAGCAAGTAGGAAGGAAAAATACAGGATGTCAGGAGAATATATAACCTAGGAACTATACCTGGTGTTGGGCCTGGAGAGGTGTCCTGAGGGAGTGGAATTAGAGCAGAAATCTGGAGAATGAGGAGACAGCAGCAAGGCAAACAGTGCAGGAAGGGTGTTCCAGTGAGAGGAAGTAGAATTTAAGAACACCCTAAAATGAGGAGCTTGAGGAAATGAAGGAAACCATTGTGACTGGGGCTCTGAAAGCAAGTTCTAATGATGTGGGAAGTGAGGCTGGAGAGAGGAGCAGGGGTGTTTATATGAGTCCTAATATAACTAAGAGTAAACTTTGGTGAATGTGTTATTCTTTGGGGACTTAATAAACTTCAGGTCACTTTCTGATACCAGAATGTAATAGTAAATTATATGACCTTATCGTTGCCCGTGATCTTGATTAATTCACCAAGATTTTTCCTTTTGATGAAAGACAAATTGCTGCTACCTCATACATTTAAAAATGAATTTTTAGTGAGCATTGTTGTAAAGATTGTATTCTTTGTATAGGTCACTTATCTTTATTTGGAAATGAGTTATATCAGTTGGTGGATGATACATCAGAAACTTTGAAATTTCTCCCATTTTTCCAAGTTCTTAAATTACATGGCAGTGAAAAGTTTTCTTTCTAAAGTGCTAAAGGTGTTTCTCAGTGGAAGCAATAAAATGAACTTTTTTGGCAGCTCTCCCAGAAAAAATCATCCCTCTAGCAATTTTGGAAATGAATAGGGAAAAATTATAAGGAATCTAAAATAAACTCACATTAGAGGCTTATATGATATATTATAGAGTGTGTATTGGGAACCATATTTTCTTCCACAACACTTTCAGGATTTTGTGGCTCTGTAAGGATGGGACAATGGACTCCTGTGAAAAATTTGGCATCTACTTCCAATTCTATACTGAAAATTCTTGAGTGATCTTATGTATCAGTTTGAAATCTATTTTGAAAGTAAGTGAGAGAATACTAGAGTTTAATGGTTAGGAGATCTTCTCTTCTTTCCACTAAATGCAACCTACAATATTGATGTCCACTAAATACATTAGGCAATGTAGAAGGTGCAATTCAGAGGTATAAGTTGGAGATCTCAAAGCCACTCCACTTTAATGAAAAAGAAAAAGTATATGTGAGGTTTGGCTCTAAAGCAAAATATCTATTAAACTGTGTGTCACTTTTGGGATCTATGTCGTATACTAACAGTTACACATTTGTGTGGAATAACAAATAATATGTAAATTACAGCAATATATAAAATACTGTACCTTAAGAAGGAATATAAGTTTCATTTGTCTTACCTTGCCTTATCTTGTCATGATAACCCCTAACTAGTCTTCCAATTTCCTGTATCTCCTCCCCATTACCTAAATTAGGCACACATACATTATTCTTTTTAAATCACTGTTATGTTACCAAGTTTTGTACCTAAAATCCTTCAATAATTCTCTTCTGCTTTATATATACATTCTCCTGTCTTCAACCTGTGCTTCTAGACTTATTTTTCACACTCCCTATAATAGGCACAAATCTCATACTATAGTCTGTGTATATTCTGTGTTTTCTTACATTCAGGTTTTTGATCACATTAATCTTCCTGCTTGTTATAGTCTTCCCTCTATTTACTTTCCTGTACCACTTACGTATCAGTATACTTTAAAACCAAGCTCAAATGAGCACTTACTTTATCCTTATGGAAATAACTGTTTTCTCATCAAATAGTGCTCTATGATACATTAATTATGCTTCTTTCATAGCACTTACTTCAATTTTCTTTACATTATTCATGTTTATCTGCTAGATTATAAGGAGGGTAAAGGTGCAAATTATATTGGAGTCATTTAGCTTGTCTTGAATAGTAAATATACATAGAATTAGTGAAAATATACATAAAATGAAAAAATATATTACTTTCCTATGCATCAAGAAAATGCAGGCTTCATCTACAGATATAAATCAGGTTGAGTATTAGGCCAACTTGACAAAAGAATGTCTCAGTATAGGGAAAGTATAATCTAGTATTTTTTAAAAATTTATTTTATTAGTTTCAAGTATACAGTACATTGGTTAGATATTTATATAGTTTATAAAACGATCCCCCTAATTGCTCTTTCTAATCCTCTGGCTCTCCACCTGGCTATGACATTAAAGCTAACTGCATTCCCTATGCCGTGCTCCCCATCCCTGTGACCATCTATTAACTACTAATTTGTACTTTTTTAACCCTTCACTCCATTCTCCTAAGCCCCCAACCCACTTCCCCTCTGACCATCACCAGATTGTCCTCTATATTTGTGAGTCTGTTTTTGATTAGCTCGTTCTTTTTGTTCCTTAGATTCCACATGTAAGTGAAATCATATGGTATCTATCTTTCTCTGTCTGACTTATTTCACTCAGCATAATAACCTCTAGGTCCATCCATGTCGTTGCAAATGGTAGGATTTCATTTTTTTAATGGCTGAGTAATATTCCATTGTATATATGAACTATAAGTTCTTTATCCAATCGTTTGCTGATGGACATTTAGGTTGTTTCCATATCTTGACTATTGTAAATTGTGCTGCCATGAACATAGAGGTGCATAGATCTTTATGGATTATTGTTTTGGCTTTCTTTGGATAAATATCCAGAAGTGCAATTGCTGGGTCAAAAGGTACATCCATTTTTAATTTTTTGAGATGCCTCCATACTGTTTTCCATAGTGGCTGTACCAATTTGTAATCCCATCAACAGTGTATGAGGATTCCTTTTTCTCCGCATCCTTGCTAACGCTCGTTGTTCTTTGATTTATTGATGATTGCCATTCTGACAGGTGTGAGGGGATATCTCATTGTGGTTTTAATTTGCATTTCTCATATGATTAGCGACCTTGAGTATCTTTTCATATGTTTATTGGCCATCTGTATTTCCGCTTTGGAGAAATATCTATTCAGGTCTTCTGCACATTTTTTAATTGGATTGTTTGTTTTTTTGTTGTTGAGTTTTATGAGTTCTTTATATATTTTTGGATATTAACCTCTTATCATGTATTATAAGTGAATATCTTCGCTCAATCAGTCAGTCATCTTTTTATTTTGTTGATAGTTTCCTTTGCTGTATAAAATCTGTTTAGTTTGACGTAGTCACATTTGTTTATCATTTCTTTTGTTTCCTTGCCTGAGGAGATATATCCAAAAAGAAATTACTGTTAGCAATATTAGAGAGTTTACTGCCTATGTTTTCTTGTATAATTTTTATGGTTTCAGGTCTTACGTTTAAGTCTTTAATCCATTTTGAGTCTATTCTTATATACAGTGTTAGAAGGTGGTCCAGTTTCTTTCTTTCTTTTTTTTTTTGCATGTATCTGTCCAATTTTCCCACCACCATTTATTGAAGAGACTGTCTTTGCCCCATTGCATATTCTTACTTCCTTTGTCATATATTAGGTGAGCTTATAGATGTGGATTTATTTCTGGGCTCCTCTCTACTCTGTTCTGTTGATCAATGTATCTGTTTTTTTATGCCAACACCATGGTGTTTGGATTACTGTAGCCCTGTAGTATAGTTTGATATCAGTTACTATGATAACTCTAACTTTGTTATTTCTTCCCAAGATTGCTGTGGCTATTTGGAGTCTTTTATGATTCCATATAAATTTTAGGATTATTTGTTCTAGCTCTGTGAAAAATGCCAGTGGTATTTTGATAAGGATTGCACTGAACCTATAGATTGCTTTGGGTAGTATGGCCCTCTTAATGATGTTGATTATTCCTACCCATGAGCAAGGTATATGCTTCCATTTATTTCTATCTTCTTCAGTTTCTTTTTTCAATGACATAATTTTCTGAGAACAGGTCTTTTACCTCCTTAGTTAATTTGATTCCTAGGTATTTTATAGTTTTTGATGCAATTGTAAATGGGATTGTTTTCTTTATTTCTCCTTTCACAAGTTCATCATTGGTGTATAAAAGTGCCACTGACTTCTGAATATTAATATTGTATCTTGAAACTTTACCAAATTCATCGATCGGTTCTAATAGTTTTTTGGTAGAATCTTTAGGGTTCTCTCTATATAGTATCATGTCATCAGCAAATAATAAGAGTTTTACTTCTTCCTTCCAATTCAGATACTTTTTATTTCTCTTTCTTGTGTTTTGCTCTGGCTAAGACTTCCCATATAGTGTTGAAGAGGAGTGATGAAAATGGGCATCCTTGAGTTGTTCCTGATCTTAAGGAAAATGCTTTTAGCTTTTCCCCATTGAGTAAGATGTTAGCTGTAGGTTTGTCATATATGGTCTTTATTATATTGAGGTATGTTCCCTCTATTCCCACTTGGCTGAGAGTTTTTATTATAAATGGCTACTGGATTTTTTCGAATGCTTTTTCTGCATCTGTTGATATGATCACGTAGTAGGGTGTCATCTCAGTGAGGCATGAAGCCAGATTTGCTGCCAGCTCTGGGATATCACTGTGTGACCTACTGTCGTCTGGAATGGGCACACAAAACCACTGAGATTTGCCCAAGCGATACTGTATATTATGCTGGCACAGTCCCACAGACCCCTGTGATTCCCCTCAAAGACATTGCAGCTTGTACAGGCAGCAGTGGTTTGCCCACAACTGTTTTCCCCAAAATACGCTCACTGTGCTAGCCAAGGTCTGTTGCCTGCAGAGAATGTGCAACTTCATAGACAAGTAGGGCAGGGGAGGCTGCCTGTCAGTGGAATGCAAGCACTTTGTGGCTTGAGTCAAGCAGGATCTCAGGGAGACAAGGGCCATTACGCCAATATGGCCTCAGTTTTGCTGAAACTTCTGTGCCTGGGTGTTCCGACTGTAGTCACAGAGCACAATGAGACAAGCTGCCATCTGGGGCAGTCCCACAGACCCTTGCAATCCCAGGATGCAATATTGCAGCTCTTATAGGCAGCAGAGGTCTGTCTGCAACTGATTTCTGTGAAGTGCCTGCCCGGTGCTAGCCAAAGTTTGTTGCCTGTGTGGATTGGGAGACCAAGGGTCAGGGAAGTGGTGGATCACTGTCAAAGGACCACCTGGGCCAATTTGTGGGTTGGGTGGGATGGGGTCTCAGGGAGACAATGACCTTCAGAGCAACATAGCCTCAGTCTTGTTGCAACTTCGGTAACCGTTCATGCATTCCCATAAAAATCCCAGATCACAGCAAGACAAGCTGTTCTCTGGGATTGGCCCACAGATCCCTGAGATCCACCCCAGTTCATGTTGGCAGCAGTGATTTGCCTCAAATTTCTCTGTGGTCTCACACCTCTGGCTGCCAGCTAAGAATGTTTGGCCCTGATAAGGTGCAGGGATTGCAGCCATCCAGCAACAAAAGCCCTGGGCAATCTGCAGGTTGAGTGGGATGGGCTGATGTCCTCAGGCCAGAGCTTCCTAATGGCTCTGTGGGAGGTGTCTGCACATTCAAACTGGTGCCATCAGTAAATTGCCCTGTAGGAGGACTGGACTAAAGCACTATGGTGGCTGCCTTTCCAGCCCTCGTTCTGTTGCCAGGTAATGCAGCCTTTCCCATTATGAATCTTGTGCAACCCTCTGACCCACTGCAGGTGTCCTGGGTGAGTGTCCATAGGTCAGAGAGCCTGTGCGTGGGCCCTTCAAAGGGGTGTGTAGGGTTTCAGTCTCCTGTCTCACCCAGACGGCCAGAATACCCTCTGGTTTTTATAGTCAGAGTTTTTGGAATCTCCTATTCCTGGCCTGGGACCCTGGGCTGAGGAGCCCCCGAATGAGACCCGGATCCTCCTCTCCTTCAGAGGAGCCTCTGCAGCCTCGATCTCCCTCTCGGTGTTCCTCCACCACCTGTGGGTGCGGGTCTGGCTCAATTCAGAATTTTGCCCCTCCTACTGGCGTTCATGTGTCTCCTTTATATTATCAAATTTAAGTTTTATAATCAGCTGGACTTCAGATGATTCTCCATGTTGATTATTTTTTAATTTGTTTGTAATTTCAATGTGGACTTGGGAGGAGGCAAACCCTGCTTTCACCTAGTCTACCATCTTCCTTGGAGTTTTAAATTAGTGTTAATTTACTTATTCATTCATTGAAATTTTTCTACAATAATTTGTTGAGCATCAGCTTTGGTCTTGGAACAATATATGTGAGTAGTATGTGAATTCAAGATTTATATGACTCCAGCTGAATTTTTTAAAAAATGTGTCATTTGCTTTCAAGAGAGAAGGTGTAAGAGTATAATAAGCAGAAAACAAAAGAAGATATATTCAAAATTTAGTTGCGATGATCCTGTATTCGTCTGTATATAGGAGTTTGTGTTGAAATCTCACTCCCTCCCCTTTAAGAAATTTCTCTACTACAAATTTTCATTGCTTTAAAATGAAAAAATAATAGTTTCTGCCATTGTAATATTGTTTTTTGCAAATAAGTTTCAGTACCTAGAATAAATGAGGCTACTTTGCAGTATGAGGTGGTGACAAAAAAAAGAGGTGATAAAATCAGTGGTGAAATGTGCAGTTAGAATAGCCTGAAGGATTTTTTTCTTTCAAAACAATTGGTATATTTGAGCTATGCCAAAAAATTCTAAATAAAAAATGGTTGTGTCTTTTCTTTTTCGCATAGAGAGTGAAATATTTTTACTTTTAAATTTTCTTTCATTTTATTCCCTAAATAAACATCTAGGTAAGCAACATTTTGCAACATTATTAGTCTCTATGATATGTATAGTGATGATAAGATGAATCAGATGACCGAAGGTCTGGTTTTGGGTCAGCCACTGAATTAAATTCTGTGACCTTGGGAAATTCAGCTAAATACTTTCTACCTGAAAAACCCTATCTGCAAAATTTGGGGATTAGTCTTCAAGAGTAATTTTTAAATTGCTTTGAGGAGTCCCAGTGGTTCACAAAGTCCCTTTAGGAACTGTCTGACAAGAAAGAGAGGCCTAGTGTTCCAGGCACCACCATTTTTAGTAATTGTTTTTGTATTCTTTTTAAATTATTTATTAAAATTCCTTTTACTATAGGTTTTGTGGCAGAAACAAAAACAACATAAAAGTAAAAAAATTCCATGGATTGAATCATTTCTAGGTTTCATACATTAATAATCTTACATTTCACCTCTCTAGAGCATAGATAGTGGCAGGTAAATATAATTGGAATTTTGTTCATTTCATTTATTCATCAATCATTTGTTGAGAGGTTTACTACATGTCAAGGGCTATGCCCAGTGTTGTGAGAATTCAGAGACCACAGAGTTCAAAATCTATTAGAGAACATAGACACATAAATATCTAAGGAAAAAAGTTCATGTGATAGGTGTTTTGCCAGGAGTAAGAATGAAGTGCCCTTGAAGCATATAGGCATCAACTATATGCTTCATACGCTTCATGCACCTGGCAGGTAAACAATCCATAATAACAGACTGATTTGAGTTTATTTTAGTTCCAGTGATTTCAAGTTCTGTTTTGAAACTGAAGCACTCTTTATTTCAGGATCATTAATTTTAAAGCAGATGCCTGAAGAAATATTATCTTTGAAAACACTTTTTATTTTTAAAACCATCATCACTTATTCATATATTACTTATTTTAATACAATATGCCATTTTTAAACCTTTATAAAAAAGTTAAAGCACATAACTTGAAGTTCATAGGTTGTGAGAAATATGGAAATCATTGTGATGATAGCATAAAAGTGAAAACGTATATAATTGTTATAAATAATTCAGTATATAAATATGTACGTCAGAGTCCAAGTGAAATGTTCATTAAGACATGAACACCTGCCTGCTTCAAATTTTATTCTGTAGTCATTGAAATAAATATTTGCTTGTGATAGTTAATTTTATGCATCAACGAAGCTAGGTCATGGTACTGAGATAGTTGGTCAAACATCATTCTAGATTTTTCTGTGAAGGCATTTTTTTTAGACGATAGTAACATTTAAATCAGTCAATTTTGAATAAATCAGATTATCCTTCCTAACGTGGGTGGGCCTCATTGAATCAGTTGAAGGGCTTAAGGAAAAGACTGACCTCCAAGAAAGATGAGAGAATTCTGCCATCAGATCACCTTTGGAGTCAAACTGCAACTCGTTCCTTGGTTCCACTTGCTAAGCCACAATTAAATGAGCCAGTTCCTTAAAATATAAATCGCTCTCTCCATATCCTGTGTGTGTGTGTGTGTGTGTGTGTGTGTGTGTGTGTGTGTGTGT
>NW_011888806.1:5316995-5320577 GCF_000151845.1 Pteropus vampyrus | reverse complement strand
TGCATGTTCAAAATGTGTGTATTCTACATATATATTTATATAACTTACTATTTTATATATTTATATAACTTACTATTTTAAGTTAACATTTTTTGATGTTTGCCATAGTTATATACATAAGTCTGAGTTATGCACTTTTGTCGAGATTTTACTTTACAAATATATCAGAAACATTGTACTCATTCTCTTTTGGTTGTACATTTTAGTCATTTCAATTTTTTCTAATACAGTTTGTATAGTCCTCCTGGTATTTATGCCTATCTTTGTAAAAATAATATTTTAGTGAATATTCTTTACATATCATTCTGTACTGAGACTTTTAAAATTTTTCATTAATTTTCAAGTTCATGAAAAATGTCACTTAAAATATTTTCTTAATATTTAGTCAAAGTATATGACATAATTGTGGGGAAATGACGGAGTGAGAGATGTCCCCAGATCTCTCCCCTTGACACAACAATAAGATGAACATCTAAAACTCAACAAAAAAACACCCAAACTGCACGCCAGCACTTCTGAGTGTGGGACGTATGCATAAGAGCTGCCACAGGTCAGAACCCTGTGTGTCGGGCGGTGGACTGGGAGAAATAAAGAAGCTGCCTCTTGCAGCTGCCGGAGCTACCTGTAGGAGAAGGGGAAGGGGAGAAGGTATGACGAATTCCCTATACAGTCCTGCCTGAGAGAGTTGTGAGTTCCATGCAGCCGATGGCAGGGCATAGTCATCAGAGCAGAAGGCAGAGAACAGGGATGGCAGAGACACAATGGTTGATTTTTATTGGCTCTGGTTGCAAAACTGAGGTTGAGCTGCAGCCCCCAAACCCCAACCCAAAGGGTCCCTCCTTCCACACCCTCTGAGACTGATCACCGTGGACCCCCAGGGGAATCTGAGCAAATACTGCTGAGACTGTTGCTGAGACTGACAGGGACTGAAACTGAGGGTAGCAAGCATGATTAAATATCTACAAGAAAATGAAAAAGCGTTATTAAGGCTTTATATAAAGCAGGGATCCAAGAGGCTTAGATGCCACCTACTGGAAACCAAAAGAAAAGTGCTTTCTTTGCAGCAGGCTAAAGAGAGACCTTTATATAATAAATCTTTCTGGAAAAACAGCAGAATACACTTCCATTAATGTCCAGGAGGAGAAATAGTCCATTAAGCACCATGAACAACCAAAGCGAAAAAATCTCCAGAAAATAAGCTTACAGACAGCAATATGCAACCTACGAGACAGAGAATTCAAGATGGTACTTCTGAAAAAACTCACCAAGTTCCAAAATGAGTCATATCAACAATTTCAGGAATTGAAAAAATAACTAGATGAGCAGAGCAAGGAAATTGAAACCCTCAAAAATAACAGAATAGATCTTCTGGAGATTAAAAAACAAAACAAAACAGAAAAACAAAACACTGCAAGAGTTGAAAAATGAAATAGCAAGCTTGGGAAATAGAGTTGACCAAATGGAGGAAAGGATCAGTGATATCGAAGACAGAAGTCTAGAAATAAATCAGAAGAGAGAAACTGGAGAGTGAAAAATAATGAAAGAGAAATACAAGAACTAGCTGATACCATCAGGAGAGGAAATATAAGAATAATGGGCATTATCGAAGGCAAGGAAAAGGAGCAGGGACTAGAAAGCATTTTTAGACAAATAGTGGATGAGAATTTCCCAAATCTAAGGAATGAGCTGGAGCTTGGGATTCAAGAAGTCAGCAGAACACCCAATTACCTCAATCCAAAAAGGGCTTCACCAAGACACATTGTATTAATCTTATCAAAAATCAGCAACAAAAACAGAATTCTCAGGGCGGCCAGGGAGGAGAAAGTGGTAACTTATAAAGGAAAACCCATTAGATTATCGTCGGGCTTCTTAGCGCAAACCTTACAAGCCAGAATGGAATGGAATAAAATACTTAAACTATTAAGTGAAAGGAATGACCAACCTAGAATAATGTATCCAGTTAAGCTCTCCTTTAGAGATGAAGGAGAAATTAAGACCTTTTCAGACATACAAAAATTGAGGGAATTCTCCACTACGAGGCCTGCACTACAGGAAATACTGAAAGGGGTCAGCTCACCTAAAACAAAATAACAACAACGAAAAATTATATAATTAGGAGTAAGGTGACTATCAGGCAAATTGAAGCAGAGGAGTGCAACCCTCACTAAGAACAGGACATTGGAAGCTTAAACAATAAGAAGAATTGCTATAGCAAGATAGTAATGAACATTCAGCATACATAGGGACAAATTGAGACAACAATGACTGAAAAGAAGAGGATTCAAAGACCCAAATTCACAAAGAGGAATGGAGATAAAGCATACACAGAGACAATGTACGACTATATATATACATATAACTGTCCTTTACATATTCTTAATGGTAACCATACACCAAAGATTCAGAACTGAAGTATATAACATAAAACAAGAAGAACCAGAGACAAAACCCACAAAAGCCAACCAAAATAAAGAAAACAGAAACACAAAGATAAAGAAGCAATGGAAACATCGAGCTACCAAAAAGCAAAAGATAAAATGGCTAAAGAAGACCTCATATTTCAATAATCATCCTCAGTGATCTCAACTCACCAATAAAAAGGCAGAGTTGCAGAATAGATCAAAAAACAAAACCCAACCATATGCTGCCTCCAGGAGGCAGCTCCAAAGACAAATGTAGACACAAAGTGAAACAGTGGAAAGTGATAATTCAAGCAAATGACATTCAGAGAAAAGCGGGAGTAGTGGTACTAATATTGGACAAAATAGACTTCAGAATAAAAAATGTAAAGAAAAATGTTGAGGGACAAGTCATGATGATAAAAGGAATCATGCACCAAAAAAATATAACTTATTAATATCTACGCCCCCAATCAGGGAGCCATGAAATACGTAAAGCAATTACTAACAGAACTAAAGGGAAAAACAGACCAAAACACTATCATAATAGGGGACCTAAATACCCCATCGTTGGATATGGACAGATCATCCAAACAGAAAATCAATAAGGAATAACATCTTTAAATGTCACATTAGACCAACTGGACCTAATTGACATTTACAGAGCCTTCCATCCCAAAACAGCTGCTTATACATTCTTCTCTAGTGCACATGGAACATTTTCAAGGATTGGCCACATTCTGGGACACAGAGATAGTCTCAACAAATATAAGAGGGCTGAAATAATATCAGCCATATTTTCTGATCATAATGCTTTGAAGCTGGAGATAGCTGTAAAAAGAAAGTGGGAAGAACCACAAATACATGGAGATTAAACAACAAGCTACTGAGGAATAATTTGGTCAGAGAAGACATAAAAACCCAGATCAAGAGATATATAGAAATGGATGATAACGATAGTAGAACACATCAAAACTTTTGGGATAGGGCAAAAGCTGTCATAAGAGGAAACTTCATATCATTACAGGCCTATCTCTAAAAACAAGAATGAACCCAAATAAACAACCTAACACTTCATCTTAAAACACTAGAAAAGGAAGAACAAATGAAGCCTAAAGTCAGCAGAAGGAAAGAAATCATCAAAATTAGAGCAGAAATTAATGAAATTGAAAACAAGACAATA
>NW_011888806.1:5294932-5316210 GCF_000151845.1 Pteropus vampyrus | reverse complement strand
TTAATGGTGAAAATGTAAAAATCTTTCCTCAGGAACAAGGCAAGGATGTCTAGTATCTCCACTGTCATTCTATATAACATTGGAGTTCTAGCAAGTGCAGTCAGACAAGAGAAAGATATAAAAGGCATCCAAATAGGAAACGAAGAAGTCAAACTGTCCCTATTTGTGGATGACATGATTCTCTATATAGAAAACCCTAAACATTCCACAAGAACACTACGAGAAACAATAAGCACATACAGTAATGTTTCTGGATACAAAATCAATGTTCAAAAACTATAATGCTCCTATACTCTAATAATTCTCAGAAAAAGAAGTGGAAAAAATAATTCCTCTTGCAATTGCAACAAAAAGATTAAAATACCTAGGAATAAATTTGACGAAACTTGGGAGGGACCTATATAATGAAAACGACAAGACCCTGTTAAAAGAAATCGAAGAAGATACAAAGAAATGGAAAGATATTCTGTGATCTTGGATTGGAAGAATCAACATAGTGAAAATGACCATATTTCCTAAAGCATTATACAGATTTAATGCAATCTCCATCAAAATCCCATCAGCATTTTTGAAATAGAACAAATATCGTCAGATTTGTATGGAAGCACAAAAGACCCTGAAATGCCAAAGCCATCTTGACAAAAAGGAATGAAGGTGGAAGCATCACTCTGCCCGACTTCAAATTACACTACAAAGCAACAGTAATCAGAACAGCATGGTATTGGAAGCAAAATAGACACATGGACCAGTGGAACAAAACTAAGAGTCCGGAAATAAACCCATATTTATATGGGCAAATAATTTTTGACAAAAGAGCCAAAAACATACAGTGGAGAAAGGAAAGCCTTTTCAATAATTGGTGCTGGGAAAACTGGAAAGCCATCTGCAAAAGAATGAAATTAGACTGTTGTCTATCACCACACACCAAAATTAACTGAAAATAAATTAAGGACCTCAATAGAAAACTTCAAACAGTCTACTACTACTACTCTGAATGTGCCCGATCCCATCTGATCTCGGAAACTAAACAGGGTCGGGCCTGGTTAGTACTTGGATGGGATACCACCTGGGAAACCAGGTGCTGTAGGCTAAAAACAAAAACAAAAACAAAAAACCTGAAACAATAAAATGCATAGAAGAAAATATAGGAACTAAACTCAAGGACTTTGGACTTAAAGTGGATTTTATGAATTCGACCTCAAAAGCTAGGGAAATAAAAGTGAAAAAAAATGAATGGGACTACATCAAACTAAAAAGCTTCTGCTCAGCAAAAGAAATCATCAATAAGGTAAAGAGACAACCATTCGAATGGGAAAATATATTTGTAAGCAATGCCTCCAATAAGGGCCTAATATCCAAAATATACAAAGAACTCATACAACTCAATAACAACAAAAAAATAAACTATCCCTTCAAAAACTGGGCAGAGGACCTGAACAGACACTTCTCCATAGAGGACATACACATGGCCAACAAATATTCGAAAAGATGCTCATCATCGCTAGTTATTAGGGAAATGCAAATTAAAACCGTAATGAGTTACCATCTCACACCTGTTAGAATAGCTATAATCAACTGGACAAGTAATAACAAATGTTGGAGAGGATGAGGAGAAAAAGTAAACCTCATACACTGTGGTGGGACTGCAAATTGGTACAGCCACTATGGGAAACACTATGGAGGTTCCTCAAATAACTAAGAATTGCTCTACCATATGACCCAGCAATCCCTCTACTGGGTATTTACCCCAAAGACTTGAAAACTTATATCCGAAAAGATATTTGCACACCAATGTTCATAGCAGCGTTATTCATGGTGGCCAGGACACGGAAGCAACTGAATTGTCCTACAGTAGATGATTGGCTAAAGAAGCTGTCGTATATATATAAAATGGAATATTAGCCATAAGAGGAGATGAAATACTGCCATTTGTGACATCATGGATGGATCTTGAGATAATCATTCTAAGTGAAATAAGCCAGACAGAAATAGTTGAAAATCAGATAATATCACTTATATGTGGAATATAAACCTAAAAGTAACAAATGAAGAGGACAAACAAATAGAGACTCATGGACATGGACTATAGACTAGTGCTTACCAGAGGGTAGGGGGTGTAGGAGGAGGGGGTAGGTATACGGGGTAAAAGGAGTCAAATATAGGGGGGTAGGGGGAGGGTGAAGTAGGTAAAGGGGATCAAATATATGGTAGCTGAAGGGAATTGGCCTTTGGGTGGTGAAAACCCAATAGAATATACAGATGTCAAATTATAATGTACACCTGCAAATTATATAATTGTATTAACCAATGTTACCCCAATAAACTTAATTTTTAAAAAGAAAAAAATTATATGGCATAAGTCCTAATATCTACATTAAGTAGTTTGCCCAGATACTACAAACATATATCATATATAACATGCATATTAAGTTTTTCTACTTATTTCTACTTTCTAGTTATGGAGGTGGTTTAGATTTTGATCTTATGGAACTTCCTACAGAACTCAGACAAGGAGTAGCATGTTAAGTATCTATCAAGCTAGTTGACATATGCTTGTGTTTTTTTTTAAAGGGCGCAGTAAAAGATATTTTTAAAGTAAAACATTTATCCAGGTATACTGGTCATCTTTTCTAGCCAAAAACTCCAAAGATTTTAAAATGAGGAACTTCCCGTATATTCTCTAAATGTCTTTTTCCTAAGAAGTCACATACTTTCAGAATAGATGATTATACAACTATGTCCTATAAAACAATAGATTCTACATGAATATTTGTGGTAATATATACTTTTTCTCCAAGAAATGCATAAAACCTAAACTTATACTTTTGTTTCCTAAATTTTATTCTTTCCTCATCTCTGATATTCACTTTCTATAGAATGTCTTTGCCATTTTTTTTCATATTGATATATTTAAAGTTAAATTAAATTATATCAAACCCCAACTAAGTGTTCCTCTCTTCTTTAGGTGCTTTATGTACGATATCTGATTGTATCTAGTTTTTAATCTCACAGAAGCTTTGGACTGATTGCGTGTGGTGTTTTTGTTATTGTTATTATTTTGTGGTTTCTTTTCTGTGTTTTTAATTATTGTGTAAATTTGCCATATTATCATAGTATGGACTGGTGTTAATCATTTCATCTTCAGTATGTTAGAGCAGATTTGAGACAGTGATTATTTTTTAAGGGGATACACTGTCATGCTAAAATTAGCAGAGAATGTGCTGATATTATTCCTAAGAAAGATCTTTATCATCTTAAAAGTGTGTAATCCAGCTCTCTTTTTTTTTTCTACCATACCACTGAGATTTTATGTTACACTTTATAAAGCTGAAATTTTTGTGTATTGTGGCAATCTCTGTGCAGATAGAATGTGTATTTGAAGTATTACAAAATATTTAAAATTTTTATGTATTCAAGTAGTAATAAGTATTACTCTAACACATAGTATTTAATTTTTGATCATGTACTTCCTTTAGGAAACAGATTTTTGTTTTCTCTCAGGAAAGGTCAATAAATAGCAATATACAATTACAAATCATAAAAATTGCATCACTAAATAAAAGTGTGATTATGGCTGATGTCAAAGACTGCAAATGCCAACCTATCTCAGTCTGGCAGGGAGCAGGCTTGAACTTTGGCAGGATTCTTGACCATTCTTATAACCAAGTCCGCTACTGGGAATAAATAGTGGGGACAGTCAACTTTGTTTCACTTCGCGTCATTGTTTTAAAATATGATAAATTAGAAAGGGTGTGGCTATTTTTTCTCCCCAACAACCCTTTGCTGGAAGCAAAAACAGATTTTGGGTTCAAGAATAAAGGTAAAGTTTTCAATTTGTGCTAAAGATCACCATTCAACACCAAAATAGTTTTGTTCTTGTTTTCTGAAAACTCAAGAAATAGAATTTAGAATTGGGCAAGGATAAAGAAAATGGCTTGCTAGTACTTACAGAGATTATTTCCTGTAATTTGTAATTTAAGGGAATCCCCAACCAAAATATATTATTAAAACAGTTTTTTCTTGTAATTTGTGTTAAATTATTATATTATCTTGCTTAAAAAGTAAAATATGTAAATGCCTACCCATAGGATACTCCCAAATCATTCTTAATGTATCACTGAAGTCTTACAAATAGTAAAACTGCCAGCGCCTGTTGTGTAGATACATATAGCTGTATGTCATGATGTCTGATAAAGCTCTCCTTTATATTAGGACCATAACGACCAGAAAAAAAATGGATGCATCCTATTTTAAGGGACACAATTTTCTCTGGTTCAAATTTGAACAGATTTTAATCTCAATTTCCATAGAAATTCATGCTTATATGACTTAGAAGTAAATTTATAGCATTAGAAAATAAACCATGTAATAAATTGCTTGCAAAAATACCTTCATGTTTTATAATAGCTATCAATTGTTAATGGCTATTATTAAATGTTTCTTGAGGATACCTTTACAATGAAGGTCAAACAATGGTTCTGATATATACTAACTAGTTACTATAAAGTTTTCAGTTAAAACTAATATTATTTCAGTTTTCTAATTCTGTCTCATAATTCAAGGTCAGAAAATTATCAATCTAGATATCATAAATTATTCTCTCAAAGCAAAGTTTGTGCCATCAGCTACTTTCTTTAAGGCTTCTGGTTTGTGCCATTAATTGTAAACCTACGCCCCTAAAGAAGCCCTCACTTGAATTGTTAATGTATATTTAAGTGCACATATAGATACATTTTCACTGAGTTTAAGTACACAGAATAAATTCTACTATCACAGAGTTTTGTCTGAAAATTTTGAATCACAACATTTATTGAATGATTTAACTTAATTAGGTCCTACTTTTAATCATTCAGATAAAACAGCAACAAAAAAACCTCCAATTTCTGCTGAGAAGTTTAACCAGTCTCAACTTTGAGATCAATGGTGAAATCAAGGGACGCAGACAAATCTTTATTCGAACATGCGATACCCAGTCCGGTTCATTGAAACTATAAACAGTGGTTTACGCAAATGAGCCAAAGATCACTCCTCATTTATTATTTCCATCCTGATTTTTTTTCCCCTTTTTATGCCTGTTCTCTGACAGCTTTTTGCATAAAGATCCTTACATCAAAAAGTCAAAAATACTGGATTTAAGCCTCCCATTGCTACTAACTTTAAGAAGAATTTAACTCCCAGCTGTCTGCCTTTTTTCCATGGTGATAAGGGGAATACTGGAAGTTAGATTCATTGATGTTTAAGGATTCTGCTGGTTCCAGTCTCCATCTTAGAGTTTTATCTTACTGCCTCTATATGTTTCTTTGTTTTTCTTTTTCCTTTTATATTAAAAACCCGGTTGCTCCTTTCCTCTACTTCTCTAACATTGCAATGCTTCCTTTCTCTCCCCTTCTCCCGTATTTATATGATAAATCATTTTGTGAGTCATCTCCATCCCATTCTCAAACATTCATAAAATATCTTTTCTTAAATTGTAGAGTACATGAATTACCTCTCATCTCCATCATCCCTTTCTATCTTCTTATATAGTTTATAATCTGTCATGAACAAAGTAATAATCAGAACTGTCATAACGAGACCAAAGGAATGAGAAAGATAGTGGAAATGACATAGCTCTGGATGAAACTGCTTTCATTGTGCCCTCTCTGTTAGCAACTTAGCCTCACAGTATTCTAAAGAGGCTTTTTTTTACTACATTCTCTTTCCTGTCCTAACCCCAATTCGAACAAAGACTTCAGATCATCTCATTTCAGTTAGGAGAAAGACTGTTCTCTTTAATGTTAGACATAAAGCTGTAGCTTTTCATACCAGAAGGATTTTATGTAGTAGATATATTAACTTTTGCTCTACTCACTTTAGCACAGTCTAGGTGAATTAGGAAAATATATTTAACTACTTTCTTCTGATGACAAAACAATACAACGTCTACTAACTCTGTGTGTAAGTTTTAAGAATGTCAAAACTCCTCAAAAAATATATCACATTTATTCAACTATTTTATAACATGTGGCAGGCTCCAAGGAATCAAAAATAAAAAAGACAAGTTTATTGATCTCAAAGAGCTTACAATCTTGTAGGTGAGCTAGAAACCTAAGAACAAAAATGTTAAAATGATGGATGTATTTCAAAATAGGAGTATGTATAAAACATAGCAAGTATAGAAAAGTACCTGATTCTCATAGGAGGTTAAGGGAAGTGCTTCACAGATATAAACTCTTGTGGACAGTTTTGAAAAGTAAGAATATATGTCAGAAAAGGAGTGAAGAGGGAGGTGGAGGAAGTTTCAGGCAGAGAGAACATAAGCGACAAGACAGTATTAATATCGAAACTTTAATTCATGGGATTTCATAAAAGCCAAAATGGAAAATACCGTTTTTAGTACAAGATATGATTTCACTGGATTGCTTAATTTGTTTGCCTATTAGTATTTTGAAGCTTCTTTAAAAAATTACATAGAGTTATAATTTACTAGCAGTAAGAAAAAAACCTAGTAGGGATATGAATGATGTGGCATTTTCATTGTAGTTTCATCAAAGTTTTCATTGAGGTAGAGCTTACATTCCTCTAATTGGATACTTTCTTTAAAAAGTATTAAATATTTCTTAGCAGTTTATAAAGCATATAATCTTGTTTGTTTGAAAATCCTGTTTGACATATCCTTCTGTTTAGTGTTGGTATTAAATTAGATGCCAGTAAAATAAATAGTGAAATTGTGAGATGTTAATATAGTGGTCAGTTCAGTTTTCTACCCATTTCCACTAATGTGAAAAGTATCTAACATATTTGCATAAATCTTGACTTGTAAATCTGATAATAAACAAAATTGCAAATTTCATTAATATACATCTATATGGCAATAAACAATGTAGACAAAAGAAAGATCCTATATAGGCAAAGGTTGACATTCACACAAAACCCTTTTGTATTATTTTTATCATTTAGATTTTCATTGCCTTCAAACATTTTTGTACGGATTTCAACTTATTTTCTTTTTTAAATAATTGGTCCTATATTTATTTTCTTATTATTTTTCAGATTTTGCTTATATTAACTTTTTCCTACATTTTAATCCCATCTTCAACCCTTTTTTTTCCTGTACAACTTATTTTTCTGTTAAACAAATTAAACTGTTCAGCTTTTAAAATTCATTTTTCATTCTCTATATTGTTACTATCTATGAAACTAGGCTTAAAATTGGCACAAATTTTTATCTCAAATAAGTGATATTTTGGAAGCCCGTTAAGTGTAGTATGCCTTGGAAATGACTGATATGGCAAGATTATATTAAAACTGTATTAATGATGGAAATGTGAATTTACCTACGAGTATTTGCATAAATCTTGAGACAAAGAAAGGAAAAGCTAGATTATCAATACTATATGTATATGAGATATTGTCATGAATCCAGACTCTGTTAGCAATTATCCATACTAAGAGATACGTTAATTTATCCACCCAATGCAAACCTAATTATAGTACTATATAAACATTGTATCAAGTTCTGGAGATACAAATAAAAATAATGTTATTTAACATTTATTGAGTGCTTGTTATATATTATCAAGTTCAGGGCTTTCGTCATTGGCTATTATAATCCTTCAATAATCATCGTGAACAGGTGTTGTTGTTAGCCAAATTATTTAGATGAGAATATTAAAACTAAGAGAAATTAAATAACTCTTCCAATGTCACTCAGCTAGTAGAAAGTTGCAGCACAGGTACTGGATCCTAGTTCTATCAAAGCCCATGCCCACTACCTAATGTACTTTAGAAACTTCACTTGCTAAAAACCTTTGGTCATTATGAAGGTATATTTACTCATTAGGAAAATTTCTAATCGAAGAGACTTCTCCTTGAATATATTTTCTTTAATTTCAAGTTATTTTGTATTCTATTTTGGAAAAGAGAAAAGAACAAAAAGTTTGTTTTTCATTATAAGATAACATCTACTTCCTGTATTGGAGCAATCCAGTGAGGAGAGTTATAGTAATTGATACTGGATCAGGAGAAGAGTTAAAGCAAAAACACACAAACAAACAAACAAACAAACAATAAAACCAAACTAATGAAACAATCAAAACCCCAAACCACAACAAAAATACAAGGTTTTGGAAAATAATACTAAATTCATCAGCTTTAAGGTCCCCATACTTTATTATTTTTTTGAACGCATGAATGATTAGAGTTAATGAGAGATCTTTGGAGATAATAAAACAAACCTGAGGAGACTTAAGCCACAGAGAAAGGTTAATTACTCTCTGAATTATTTTCACAATAATGAAGGTTCATTCCTTAGTATATTAAGACAAAAATTTGAAAGTACAGTTATATAAATAAATTAAGGACACACTGATGCCCTTAGTCTCGGAGATAATCATTATATATACACAAAATCTTTATAGTATATCCCAAACTTTGCTGAAAGCACAAATGAGTTATAGATATATTAAAATTTTGTTTAGAAAGCATTTATGAAAACATTCCAAATTTTTTAACCCAAATAAAGGAATGGAAATAGATATTCTCACACTGATATTTCTAGTTTCCAGCTAAGTTTCCTAAACTATAATTGAATGTGGAATTTGAATTTGGGAGACAAATTCCCCAGAATACTAAATTTCTCAGTTTTTTATCAGCTAAATGTTGAAAACCCTCTAATTAAATTTCTAAAAGGACTTAAGATAGTCAGAGAGAGGCAAATATTTTTCACTTTAATTTTAACCGTAAATGGAAAGGGAACTCAAATATGGCTTAAAGTAATTCAAATTTCTGATTACAAAAATAATGCCAATTTGATTTAAAAATAATACCAATCACTAATCAGTAAACTGACACAGATCAATGGAACAGAATAGAGGCCAACACTATGCCTACACATATACAATATAGTCAATAGTTTATAACAAAGTAGCCTAGAATATACAGTGGGGGAAGGGACAGTCTCTTTAATAAATGATGTTTGAAAAATTGGACAGCCACATGTGTAAGAATGAAGCTGAAACACTGCCTTAGAGCATGCACAAGACCTGAAACCATAACACTCCTGTAAGAAAACAGGGAGTAAGCTCCATGACATTGGTCTTGGCAGTGATTTTTTGGATCTGACACCAAAAGCAAAGGCACCATTTCAACAAGAATTGATGAAACACTTGCTCTACCACTGTTATCTTGCCCAGTGTAGGGTACATAAAAGCCAAAAAATTAATGTATTTGTTCCAAAAAAAATTCTATGACAGTATTGGAGTTATAAGATTAAGATGAAACTTAATGGACAAAAAAAACAGTTGTACCCTTTGAGTGATAGCTTAGCTACAGAATTTTAGCATTGCACGGTAATTTTATGTGTTGATAAATTTGTTTTCTATTTTAAAATTCCTTTAAGAAATCAATGTTTCTTTATATTAAACATAAGATATTAAACTTTTTGCAAATATTTTCTCATTTAATCATTACTACAACCCAATGTTATATATTCTTATATTATCCCTAGAGGACAAAACTATGGCATACCGGGATTATAGAACTTGTCCAAAATCAAAAAGCTAGTAAAATGTTATGTATATTGAAATAAAACTGTTATATGGTTCGATATCCTTAATACTTCATTAATTAATCTAATCGTGTTCACTGGCTAAAAATTATTAAAATAATAAAGTAATTTATTAATGGCAAATACAAATTTACATATATCTCTGAACTTATTAACATTATAACCATTAAGTAAAGAAAAAACACTTGATAGATATTTCTAAATACTATGGCATTTATAGCTATAGTTCTAAAAAGATTATATATTATGGTTCTACCTAATTACCAAATATGGATGTTTAAAATGATGAAATTATTAAAACATATCAATGAAGTTCATTTAGGAATGAAATATTGTTTTTCAGTCTCTAATTTATAAGGCTAATAAAATTGACATAATATATACAGTTGACTCTTAAACAATGCAGGGGTTAGGGGGGTCATTGCCCCATAGGCGAAAATCTTTTTATAATTTGACTCCACCGAAACTTAACAACTAGTAGTCTGCTGTTGACCAGAAGCCTTACCAATAACATAAATGATTAATTAACACATATTTTGTATGTTATATGTGTTATGTATTGTATTCTTACAATAAAGTATGCTAGAGAAAAGAAATATTATTAAGAAAATCATAAGGAAGAGAAAATACATTTACAGTATTTATTGAAAAAAATCCACCTATGCGTGGACCCACGTGGTTCAAACTCATGTTGTCCAAGGGTCACCTGTACAGTTTTGAGGTGTAGGGAAGTCCAAAGCAGATTAAATGAAATGTGAAAATTTAAAACTCTCCAAAATGGAGGGGGTTCTGCAAATACAAGAATGACAATACTATTCTATTTGTCGGGGGTGGGGATAGACAGATGGGGATTGAATGTGTGTGCGTGTTTAGTATTATTAAATGTATAAAGATGTTCTTAAATAAATTAGGCATGGGAAAATATTTTTGTTGTAATGTAGCTACTTGGGCACTGGGAAAAAAATCTAACAGTTTTGTTTTTTTTTTTTAAACTATAATTGTTTTGCTTTGCTAATGTAGCACTTATTTTCCCATATGCAAAAATACTTAGGGTCTCAATGGTTACCCTTATCTCAGTATCACTGCAGAGAGATTAGCAATCTGCATCTAAAATCAAGTCATTTAGTTTAGAATAAATGGACAGACACATCTTTGCAGTTAAAAGACACAGTTCTCAGTGACCCAGTTTTTGGCATATTACTGTCACGGTTCAGTCTAGGTTTTCCAAATACTGTTTCTGTGCTTACTGAGCCAGAGACAGCATTCTTGATTGTGTCAGTTTATCCTTGAATACCTTTAGTATGTGAATCCATGCATTCTACTCACCATTTATCACTCTAACCTTTTAAGGCAGATGAAACACAAATATAGAAGTATATTTTGGCTCTTCTATAGGGTCATCAATACCCTGGACTATATTTTGGTTTTAATATATATTGAAGTTTTTAGAAAGAAAAATGCCTTAAATTGCATTTTTGAAAGAAAATTGTTCTAAAATAAAATTTTAATTCGTTTAAAATTTTATATATATACACACATGATACACATACATACATGCCCTAAAATGCATGCTTTTTATAAGACTTACATCTTTTTAAGAATAAGACCAACCCTGAAAATAGTATATACTCACATTTTTGTTGACTTAATGACCACATAAGTAAATGAAGAAACTACCCTTGAAATTAATCAAAATTACATTTAAAAATTAATTGCATACTGTTTGATATCGTAGAATGATTTTCTCTACATTACTGCATTTATATTACCTTTGGTTTTCTTTACTACCAAGCTTTGATTTACACAGTTCCTTTTTCCCAGTGCTCTCCTTCTTCATCTTTGCTGCCTAAGCTAAACATATTACTGAAATATAAAATGTAACTTACTTTTTTACTGAAGAAGTTAGTGGCATTATACCTCCACCAAATGAATTTTCATATTTTAAGTTTATTCCTGAAGAAGCCTTGTTTGCTTGATTCCTATACAATTGCATTTTAATAGCATAACTTGAAGTTAATAAACTTGTTATAAATTTTAATTAGAGATTGCTTAACCTACTTTTAAAATGTTAAAGGCATACCTCATTTTATTACACTTCCCAGATGTTTGCATTTTTTTTACAAATTGAAGGTTTGTGGCAACCGTGTGTGGAGCAAGTCTTTTGGCACCACTTTCCAACTTCATGTCTCTGTGTCACATTTTGGTGATATTCACAACCTTTCAAACTTTTTCATTATTATTATATTTATTATATTGATCTATGATTAGTGATCACTATAGTGATTTAGTGATCACTATATCACTGTATCAGTGATCTTTGATGTTTTGAAACATAGACACAGACAACAGTATGGTGCTTACCAGAGGGAAAGGAGGGTGAAGCAGATTTAAAAAGGGTAAAGGGGTCAAATATATGGTGATGGAAAGAGATTTGACTTTGTGAGTGGTGATCACACAATGCACTATACAGGTGATGTATTATTGAATCATATGCTTGAAACCTACATAGTTTTATTAACCAATGTTACCCCAATAAATTTGATGAAATTAAAAAAATTGTTTTGAGGCCTCATGAACCACCCCCATATAAGACAGCAAATTTAATTGATAAATGTTGTGTTCTAACTGTTCCATCGACCAGTCCTTCCTTTGTCTCTCTTCCTCTCTTTAGGCCTCTTTTTTCCGTGAGACATAACAATACTGAACAACAATAAATAACTCTACAATGGTCTCTGAGTGTTCAAGGAAACGAAGAGTCGCACATCTCTCACTTTAAGTCAAAAGCTAGAAATGATTAAAGCTTAGAAAGGCATGTCGATAGCCAGACATAGGCCAAAAGGTAGGCTTCTTGTGTCAAAAAGCAAAGTTATGAGTGCAAAGTAAAAGTTTTTGAAGAAAATTAAAAATGCTACTCCAGTGAACACTTGGATGATAAAAGTGAAACCGCTTTATGTTTTAGTGGTCTGGATAGAAGATCAAACCAGCTATAACATTCCTTTAAGCCAAAGCCTAATCCAGACGAAGGCCCTAATTCTCTTCTGTGATATGAAAGCTAAGAGAGATGAAGCTGCGGAAGAAAAGTTTGAAGCTAGCAAAAGTCAGTTCATGAGACTTAAGGAAAGAAATCATCTCCATAACATAGATTCAAGGTACAGCAGTAAGTGCTGATGTAGAAGCTGTAGCAAGTTACCAGAAGATCTAGAAAGATAATTAATGAAGGTAGCCACACTAAACAACATATTTTCAATGTAGACAAAATAGCCTTATATTGTAAGAAGATGATGTCTAGGACTTTTATAGGTAGAAAATAGAAAGAAAGCAATGCATGGCTTTAGTGCTTCAAAGGACAGGCTGACTCTTGTTATGGGCTAATGCAGCAGTGACTTTAAGTTTAAGCCAGTGCTCATTTACCATTCTGAAAATCTAGGGCTCCTAAGAATTATGCTAACTCTACTCAATTTGTGCTCTATAAATGGAACAACAAAGCCTGAATGACAGTGCATCTGTTTGCAATATTGTTTACTGAATATTTTAAGCCCACAGTTGAGACCTACTGCTCGGAAAAAATAATGGCCGTTGGGAACAAGTTCTTTAGGACCCGAGTTGTGAAAAGGAAAGTATGAAATAGTTTTAATGAGCATGCCTTGAGTATACTTCTATGACATTATTAAGTAGATGGCTTTTGTTGCACGCATTTTTAATATATATGTCTTACCCTGGTTTTTTCCTCATAGCTTATTATCCTATCTGCGAACATTCTCCTCCTTTTGTCCCCCACTACCAATTCAGTGTTCAGAATTTTTTGTCCACTTTTCTTTAACTCAAGTGTTTACTATTAATGATAATTCTGGATGGGAGCCCTCAAAAAAGTACTTCGTAGGAACGAAATTTTAGTCTTTAAGGTCCAAAAGAGACATATCAAAGGCTTCTTAAGATTTATCAACTTCCTTTGTTGAGCTGGCTTGCTTCAGAGTGTAGCTGCTTCTCTGAGAATTATCACATTGTCAGAACTTATTAAAAGAAGATAAATGTCTCATGTGAACCATTTGAAAAGACTACAATTCAGATATTGGTAGTTATTGATCAATATTTATTTAACAGTGTGGTCATTTCAAAGGAAATGTAATAAAAGAAAACATTGTATCTAGCATGTAATTATGGTACCAGATTAATGGACTTCTTTCGAGTTTGGTGTTTGCAAGTTAGAGAAAGAATTTTATGGTTATTAAGAAGTTAGGAAGTTCTATAGGCTCTGCTAGTTTCTTCTGAGTGAAAATGAATTTATTATACTATGGTCCAAGTATAATTCATAATTAAATTTAACCATTATATTACCAACTAGTAATATGGTTACATATTATATTATCAAATAGTAATATGGTAATATGGTTATATGGAGAAATGTCTAAGTTATCCAAAGAAAGTTTTAAAAAATATTTTTATTTGAAGTTTTTTTTACTATATTAATCAGAAATATGTACCAAACATTTACAGTATCTTAAATATTGTGCTGTTTAATGTACACAAAAACAGTATAAAATAGATACTATGATAGTTCTCATTTTACCTATGGGAAAACAGGCACAGACACATTTTTTAATTTGTCTTATAAAGCTGAGATCATGGACAGGTTTTTGCTACAATAGGAACCTCATCATGTTATAGTTTTCTTTAAAAGAGTCAAACTTGGTGAATAAATTAGCTGTTGTCTAATCTTAATTGCTGAATCATAGCATAGTCATTAATTTTGTAAAATTCTTGATTATTATCTGTTCATTATATTTCTTTTGGCTATTGGCTCTTCTTTTGAGACTCCAATTTCATATATATTCGACAATTTGACATTGTCTCAGCTTTTGAATGCTCTGTTCAGCTTTTAATCTTTTTTTTTCTTTTTCTGTTGTAGTTTAGAGAACTTTTTTTTTTTAAACTAGCTTCATGTTATGTTCACTCTTCAGCTGTATCTATTCTGTTGATGAACCCATTGCTGGAATTTTTAGTCTTTGATATCATGATTTTTATATTAGTTATTGTCTGAATACTACACTTTTAATAAAGGTACAATGTGACACAATCTGTGACCTAATTCATGTCAAAATTCTGCTTACATTCTTACAATTCTGTTTAGGATTGCAAGAGAACACAGGTCCCAACCACCAGCGAGAAAGGCTGAATAATTTACAAAATCGTAATTTTGTTTAACCCATCAAAGAGCTGAGGTCATAAGAATGAGTACAAATAAAACAGTATCCCTAACATGTCAATTTGAAATAGCTTGGAGAAGCCTCACGAGGAAATCACTCACTCAAAGCTGTTTCCCTTGTTTCCATGGGGTGCCTTTGAGAAAGATTGGAGATAAACAGAACACTGGGGAGAACCCATTCAGTGGTCCTGGCATGACTGAGATAATGACTGCTACTGAGGAACAGTTGTGAAATTCCATCTACTTCTCTAAACTCTTTCAAGAAGCAAACTCCTAACGTCACTGGGAGGTGGGAAACAAACTCACCCCTAGGAGCAAGGCAAAACCCCATTGTTTCTAAGGTCAAAATATATGCAAAGCCCATGTGCTTCTGGGGGAAAAGATAGGAAACCCTCTTTCCCCTTGGGACTCACTCAGAGACCCATTAATGCTGGGGAAGGATAGAAGAAAATTTCCTCTGCCCCAGAATGAGTAGTGAGAAATCAGTTTGGGCTCAGGAGTCTGTACTGTGAGCAAGCACAGGTCTGATAATCCCGGGGAAAAAGCCACAGATTACCTTCCACTCAAGAGTAATTACAGATACAAGCAAAGTTTAACTTTATGGGGAGGAGAAATAGCAATGCTAAGAAAACTCCAGTCAAGAAGACTCAGGAACGCAGAGATCATCTTAAGACAGACCAAACTAGGACAACAGAGAACCCACCTACTTTACACCACAAGCCTACCTATATTACCTTTTCATAATGTTGTTGTGATGTTATATTAGCCATTGGGTATAAAGCACAGTGTCTTGGGCGGGTGAGGCCTCAAGAAATATTGCTACCAATAAAAATATTACAAATGGGAAAATTAATATGAAGTAAATATGGTTACTATGGCTACTACTGTTACTACAAACAGTAGTAATAAAAAATGGAGATTTAGGAGGTTTAGATTGTACTGTAGAGTCAATAACTGTATAACTTAAAAAAAAGATACTTTATTTTAACTTTAAAACTCAACAGAAATAATTTATTTATTTTTCATGTGTGTCTGCCAAAATATATATTTTATTTAGTTCTCTGAAATTTCTCTAATTTGCATCCTTCTTACAAAAGATCTTTTGGGTATAGAAGGAATATGGGAAAAATAATATTAGCAAAAATCAATTTAAAAAAAGTCTGATCCAGTAATTTAAACAGGATCTTGTTGAAGTCAGTGTCTTTGAGAGACTAATTCAATATTAAGTTTTCCCCATTTTTCCTTTGCTCCTCTCACAGTTGGCATTAGCAATATGAGGAAAAGGCTTAAATGACTTTGAGCATTCAGGAGAAAGGAGACCTTTCACCTTATTTCCCAGGCTATTCTTTGGGTGCTTACAAATAAACAAACAAACAAAAATATCTGGACTTTAGTAAGGAGAAACTCAAAAGGATTATTGCAATAAAGGTTGGATGACTTTTGTGACTGTTGCAGTATTGAAAATCTACCAGGGGATCTGCAAATGAACAAAAGGCAGCAGAACAGGGCTTTCCTTTTGCAGGGGAGAATAAACAAAGCTAGAAATAACCAGGTGTGGGGAATCGGGATGAGCGATGGTGTGGTAGGACAGTTGATCTGGGAATATTTTTCCATGAGGTCAGCCAATTCTCGAGAGAGGCGGCAAAGGAGTTTTTTGGCATTGCAATCATCAAAAGTGGGTGAAGTTTCAGGGGCCTGGGGAAGGAGAGAAGCTTGACTACATTTTGTTCAAGTTATTGGGCATTTTGTCCAAATTGCTCACTGAGGAAAAGCAGTTCAGCTAATCATTTAGGAGACAAAGAATGAAAATTTGGAGAGTCTTTGTCTGGCCTTATGATAGGTAAAACAGGGGTTACCTGTGAATCATCTAAGTCATATAGGGAAGGGTGGTTTTTGCAGGCAGCCGTTTCTGAGAGCACAGAAGGGCTGAGGAATTGCATGATTGTTGCTGTTTTTTAGGAGCATAGGACTCTTAAAATTCAACATGTCACTACCAAGTGGAACTTTGCTGGCAAGCGCTGCCAATTTCCGCTAAACCTGCAGTCTCCTTTTTCTGAACTCAGTCAGGGAGAGACTGAGGTTAGATGGCTCAGTTTCCTGTTGCCAATGAGAGTTGGTGCTTAAGACTGCTGTGCGTCTATGCCAAAGGCTTACTTTGGCTCTTGTTCTAGATTGCCCTTTCCTCAGCAACAATGCTTCAGCCACAGAGAATTACAACTTGGGTCTGCCAATTCTCAACTCAGTATTACACACTAGGAAGGAACTGAAGGGTGCAAGCCAGGAGAGCTGGCTGCCTGACCATACTTATTTACTCTCTTAATTCCTTGTAAACAGAAGTTTTGGTGGTGAATCACTCTGTACTGTGACTTTTCCCAAAATCTGAATTTTAGAGTCGTGACCAGCCTCTTTTTTCCATTCTGTTTTTCCCCCAGTTTTATTGAGATATAATAGACACACAACAATGTATTATTAGCTTAAGGTATACAACAAAATGCTTTTATATATGTATATATTGTGAAATGATTTACCACAAAAAGTTAACATCATAATTTTTTAAAACATATTTTTCCCTACACGTTATTTAATACATCAAAATATATCAAAAGCATATCATTAAATCCACCCAAAGCACATTCAGATACTCATTAGTTAGTCAAAATCACAATTTTTTGAAAGTCTTTCTTAAAATTGTTAGTGCATTTTGGTTGGTACAGGTGAATATTTTTGTGTAACAGCAACACCAACAAATAAAATCATATCATTGGGAGAGTGGAATTTTAAAAAATTAAACACTGATGAGGTAATGCATTTAATTTGCTCATCATGAAAGTAAATTATTTCTCTTGAAGTAAAAGATAGCTATTTTTCTGTTAAATTTAGTAAATTTTCAAAATGAAAAAGCCACAGTGATTTAGGAGCTAGTTGTTTGTATGAAGAATTATTCCAAACAATACAATTGAAAGAATATTTAATTAGAATTATCCACCAGGGTTACTATTTTTTAAGTAATTTATTTGTGGTTTTGCTCAGGAAAATTTTCAAGTTGGAGCTAAGAATTCTGATGTTCATGGTTTTATAATAACAGATATGTCATTAGAGTTTTTGACTCTCTTCTCTTTCCAGTTTTAATTGATAACAAAAAAATGGAAATTTATTCTGCCTATTTGTAGCCTTCATCGTATTCAAAGTTAAAAGATACATTTGAATAGTATGAGTTGGAGAGGATAGCAGGTGATCAGTATTAATTAGGAATGCATATGTGGAAATAGAGTTAGAAGTACAAATTATAAGCATCTTCATTGGTGGTTTGTGAAAAATGAAATGCCAGCTTTCTAATTTGCATATAATTTCTATTCATTTTATGAGCCATTGTAAGGCATTCTGATCCATTCAGTTTAGTGTATTTATCTTAAGAGTTTATTAAGCTGACTAACAAATAGACACATTTTTTTTTTTGAGGTGGACAGCATACTGAAGCTAGTAGGTTTCTAAGATGCTTTAGACCCTGGCTAGTTATTTTATTGGTGTGCTATGCTCATATCCATCATTGACCATAAGTGCATATAAGGAGCAATAAACCATGCTATTGAAACATAAAATCCAACATTTTACCTAAAAGTAAAAACAATAATCTATTAGAATGGAATAAGAAAAATATCTGGAGTAGGAGTTTAGCAGCTATTATTGTCTTTTTATATTTTATGTTCTTGTTTACTTACCTTTTTTCCTAATATACAGTAAGCAACATATAGGCAGATTCTAGGTCTCGTATATGACCTAAAGTTGCATTTAAGGTACCTGGCTTTTTTTTCCTGTCTGATTTATTAGCTCAATAAATATTTATTGAATTATTATATCTAAAAAATAATTGATAGCAACTAAAACATTTATTTATGAACTTCTTGAGACTTTTGTGAATGAAAGGTACACTACATGCATATATGTGCATCTTTCATTAGTGACATTTGGCTAAAGAGGTCTTTTATAACTCATACTTCCATTTCCATTGCTTCTAAGAGTTCTAGTTCTGTGTTTCCCGCTGTATATTGATGCTTTTATGTTCTGCTATAACTATACACTCCCCAGGTTTAACACGAGCTGTCTCGTGTCCTTTTTTTTTATTGCTATCACCTTAGCTCAGTTGTTTATCACATAAAAATTGGTTTACAGCAACAAACTAAGAACTGATCTCTCTGCCAACAGCAGAGTGCTTTTCTTCATTCTCTTTTCTTGCCATTTGACAATTAATGATGCAGTGACTAGTGACTTTCTTATTATATTGAATTATTATTTTTTTATTGTCATGTTTTACATATTTGTTGGAGAAAATTTCTTAAAGACAGGTGGAATTTGTTAAATAAACTTTGATTATTTTATTTCCTTCCCATCTACGAATCCATTTCCTTTCCCTTTGTATTTTCTCTAACATTCAGGTAATTTTTAGAGAACATAGTCTCAGCTATGTTTCCATGTTTAATGTTTACTGACATAAGTAGTCTAATTCTTTGAAAGTTTGATTAGAAAATAAGATCTGGTCTCTTTTGTTGGGTCTCTCTATGTGTATGTATTTATGCACATGATGTCGAGATAAAGCAATTCATTTCCAACATTCTGTACTTTCATTTTGACAAAATTAGATGACTATTAATTCTATGATTTCATAATAGGATGTTAAAGACAGTGTCATTTCTAATCCTTGCTTGTGTCATTTTATAGAGCACTGTTTGGTATTATGCATTAATAGCTAGATCAAAGTAATTTTAAATTACTTTAGTGATATTATTCAAATAAGACATTGCATATTTTCATACATTTTGCACAGAATACGAAGGTGAATAAAGAGATTTTCTATAAGGATTAGCTTTCCTTTAGGTCAACATATTCCCAGAATCTGAATCTTTAAGATATTCATAAGCTTGCTTTTTAAAAATAAATATATATTTAAATTATACCTATTCTAAAAGACATGTGTATTCACTAGGGCCATGTGGATTTTTTGAGGAATATCCTTGCTAAAACAAATCTAAACAAAGTCTTTGAATATAGAAAGAGACTTTATTAAACTTGTTGATCCAATAAGTATATTCTGGAAAGACTAATGAACAATTAGAACAATGAACAGGAGCAATTCTCTTCTTTGGCTATTAATTTGGTGTAATTGTTAAAGTTAGAAGGTTTCTCATGGTAAAGTGTCTAGAATTTAAGCCTCCTTAGTGGTGTGTAATTAGTAACAAATGGGGCCTAATATTTTGGGTAAAATAATGTTTATTAGATGTGTAAATATTTAGCAGGATTTATGTATAACTGGGTAGACAATAGCATAGATAGATATTGGCATATATCACTGAGAGTTTAAGCAAAACATTAGGATTAGATTCTGTACTTCTGTGTACTAGTCTCTGTGCTATACTCTTTATGGGATTCAAAATTCTCTAAATCCAATCAAACCTGCTATTGAGAAAATTTCTCTTAGTTACTTTGTATATCTCACCAAGGTTTTTCTTCCATATCAAACTCTCTTTTGTTCATGTGAATGTATATTTGTGTCTGTGGAATTTATTTTTTGTTTTCTTTTGGTAGAAAAGGTTTTTAAAAATTTTTATTTAAAACATATTTTTCTTACTTTAATCTCTGGATAGTTTGACTAGTTCTCTCTAAGGAAAAAAATTAGTTGTTATGCACTTGTTATGTGTATATTAGAAGAGTTTCATTTATAGATAAGTAAATAATCGGATGACTAGAATTAACTCACAGGATATAGAGATAGAGAAACTTAATTGTGTTATTTATTTTACATGTTACGTAAGAAAAATAATACTGTATTGATGATAACAATAACAAAAAACTAGAGCAGGTACTATAAGTTACGCATAGTGTTATCTCATTTTATATTCACAAACCTCTAAAAGAGAGTTTCCTCAAGGTTATCAAGATACAGAGATATCAAGTGTCAGAATCAGGTCTGAGTTTGCTGATATAACTGCTGGTGCTCATAAACACTGGACAGTCATGATCTTGTTATATATGAATTACAACATGTATATTTTATCACTTTTTTATTTTTATACATTTTATTTTTGCTTATTATATCAGTAATATTTCTAATTTTATGAGAAAATGACTATGCACAAAATAGGCACTTAATATGTATTTAAAACGTTAAGAATATTATTATTTAAAAATTAATTTAATTAAATCTTCAGTGATGTTGCTTGATTTGGATAAATATAATGCGATAATTTCATAATAAATTTTATATGCTCAACTTGGGATGAAGCACAAATAAAGTTGCATAATCGAAAAAATAAGTAACAAATATCAAACTGTTTTCACATATACAGAAAATGTGGTGTATTTAAAAATTATTTTTGTGGTGGTAGAGCACTGAAAGCATTCATGTGGAATCTATTTCATTTTAGAATATATTTCTAAACAAGCAAACCCAGAATTCTTCCCATGAGAGAGTGTCTGGATCAAAGAGACTTCTTACTTCAGTTTCTTAAACCACAAAAATATTTGGAACACATT
>NW_011888806.1:5273251-5294882 GCF_000151845.1 Pteropus vampyrus | reverse complement strand
ATTCATGTGGAATCTATTTCATTTTAGAATATATTTCTAACCAAGCAAACCCAGAATTCTTCCCATGAGAGAGTGTCTGGATCAAAGAGACTTCTTACTTCAGTTTCTTAAACCACAAAAATATTTGGAACACATTTTAATCTTCCCATGTCCATATAATCTCCCTAGTAGGTTTACTCTAACACTGACCATGTGATTATTGGCCATTGAGAAAAATATCCTTTCTAAGATATGTAGTTAGTTGCTACATGAGAATGTTCAAAATGCATAAAAGCAGCACATTTTTCAATTATACAATGAAAGGAATAAGGTAGGAGACCTTTGTTGTATAAATATATAAAAAAATTTTATATGGCAGAGGAATTGTAGTTAGAGAGGATGATAATGTCACATAGCTATTGAGACAGAAGAATTGACATGACTATCTTTTCAAGACATAAAAATAGTGTTGGAAATATACAAAATTAAGTGAGCTGACTGAAACGTAGGCAAGATTGAATGAGATCAGAATACGTACAGACACCATGACATCTGAATGAAGGATTTCACCAGGTTCACCTATCATTTAAAGTGGTTATTGATTGCTTAGTATTTATAAAATATAATGTAATATAAAATAACAAGTTACAAAATATACTAACTCATGTAGGTTGAGATAACTCTAAGTTGAAATTCAGACTAATTATGTGGAATCGTTATTATCCGACCTGACTACCTCTTGATGGGTGGGTAAGTTTGGAGGAGGAAGAAACTTCAAAAGAAGATAGTCTTATGATTTTCTGGTAAGATCTGAAAGAATTTTAGATAGTAGTCAGGTCCATGACACATACAACTACACTTAGACATGCTAACTTTGATATGACTATAAATCATCATTGTGGCTAAATGAATTAGAGAGCTTTAATAAATGTGTATGAAATAAAACTTAATTTTATTTAAAACTCTTTAAATTTAATTTTATTTAGAACTGTATGTTCTTTCAACAAACATTTCTGTGCACTGAATATATAATTTATTTCAGATAAATTGTAATAAACACCATATCCTTCAATTGATATTAAATATTTTGAAAATAAATCTTTACAAAATACACATTGAACAAAAATGTGCATTGCATATTTTTTATTCTCCTTTAAAACTGGTACTGATTCTAATTTCAAAAGGACTGACATACTTTTGAATTTATGCACATTTTCCTTTATCTTCATTTATTCTTTTTTTATGATTTCTGTAGTCACTGATTCTGGTACATCATTGACCCTCCTTTGAGTTATATCCTACCTTTGAAGAATTCAGTCTGCTGAGATTTGGAAAAAAAAATAGTCCAACTTCTTATATATTAATAAACAGTTATGAAGTTCTGAGTGAAGATTTAGGCTTTACGTTGAATAGACTTCATACATCAGACTTGGAGTAAAAGTTCAGCAGTCATCACTAAAACTGTAAAGGAAATCCAAGCACTTGATTGAAAAAGGAAAAGTTTAATTTAGGTCATTTCTGGTATTCTTTCCAGAGACAATGAATAGAACCCCTTTTTTTCTTGGTCTTTTAGATTCCTACCATGTCTATTTCTGTCAAATAAAATTTTTGGAGTTAAATTTTAGAATTCTTATCTCATAGATAAGAATAGAGTATATGACTAAAATGATGATAATATAATTTGGCAATTATGTTAGGACAGTAAGTAGGAATTGAGACTTTCCTTGGCTAACTGGGATAGACATATAGTAACCCGCCTAAAAGTGACATGCATGTTAAAAAAGCCTTCTGTGTACATGTATATGAGAAAATAAAAAAATATATATAACTTGTAAAAGTGAATAAACTAATTAAATTTATTTTCAGCATCTAACTCATTTGTCTTGTTTCCTAAAAGTGGCTCAAAAGGAATAAAATAGTTAATATTACATTTTCCTTTTGGTCTTCTACCTTATATTCATATAAGGAAATCATAAATTCTTTTTTAGACCTTACTTCAGAGCTTAATTTGTCTTCTTTTACTCATTGAAGCAATAGTTTGAAGTGAAAACAACTGGGTAGTATAAATTGTTTTAGGGAAAATAATTTCTTTAAGTCTTTGTTGTCAACCTTAATGTTTCATGATAATTCCAAAGTTTCTTTGAACTCTTAAAAAAAGGCTTTGTGATTTTTCCTTGGGAATGCCACTTAGTAGGTGCCGAAACATTCTTAGCAGGCAGTAGCTAATTTTCATTTTAATGAAGCTAATCTTTTCAGAGTAGGAGAACATAAGCTTTTAACATCTGTGTGTATCCTCCTTAGTTTAACCAGGTTGGAGAAATCTAAAAGAAGGTCTATGAAACAAAAAACTAGATGTTGTTCAACACCAGCCTTAACTACCTGAAAGCACTAGTATTTTAAACATAGAATATAAATAGAGAAGATGTAAATGTTAATGTATTAGCCTACAATTTTCTTTAAACTATATCTTCATAATTTAGATCCAGTGATCTTCTAGAGCATTATTTAGGATGGCTTTTTGAATTAAGATTTTATTGTAGGACATCTGAAAATCTAGCTGAGATTTTTCTTAGAGCATAAATACTTAAAGCATGTTTCAAGAATCAGAAGTTACACATATGTAGTACTTTTTAACCTTTCCCTCTCTTATAGGCCATCACTGATTACTTCCCTGCACAATCCTTGTTTCCAGCTTTTGTTCTGATGATACACATTTAAACCTCCCCATTAGCTTCTATTTCACTGCCTGCAAAAGTTAAGTACTTTTCACTTTATGATGGTGTCTAAATTTTAACTTATTAAAAAAAGGTTTTTGATGAAAAAGGATTATGACATATTTTCGTTATTTCAGGAAATAGAAAATTCTCATTGCTTTTTAAAAAGTCACTTCTTAAATCTTATGTCACCCAATAATAAATACAACTACAAAACTGAACATTTACTACAGACTTAAATTAAAAAAAGAATTTAAGATAGCATAAGCTCAGTAAGACTAAAAAATGGAGTAAAAGATGGTAAGTGTCTTATGGCTCAAAATAAAATGAGATACATAGAAGATGAAGGAAGGCAATATGAAGAGGGGAGATAGGTAAGAATAAAATATAGGAAGGAATCCTACATTTGCACATTTTAGTTATTTTTGCTTTAAATAGCCTTATAAGGTAATAGGAGATAATATAATTTGAAAATAAAGAACTATTATTATTAAATGGGTCCAAAGTCAGTTCACAATTGATTGCAAAATAGAGTGAATTTTAGTAACTTATTTAGACATAATGAACTTTGGGCATTAAGGGCATATATATGGATCAATTATGCATAAATAACAAGGAGAACAAAACATTATACAAAAGAGAAATTTGCTAAATAGGTGAAAATAATAAGATGGTTAATATTACAAGATTATTTGCTTTTCACAATAATTTCCCGAAGAATCTTTTTTAAAAAAAGAATTGCTCTAATAGATTTAATTGGTTTAAAAATTATTAATTATATAATAAGTGGACTAAGGATAAATAAATAAAATAAGATAATCAAAAGCTTTTTAAATTATGAATCTATGGGCACAAAGGCAAAACATCTTTGAAAGTATTATACAAATTGATAGGGAAGTATAATTCCATTGACACGCAACAATCAATTCTGTAAATGTACACTTTCAGATCTTTGAGTTTCAGGCATTTTACTAGGATTTGCTTTCCTTTGTTTCTTTTATTAACAACCTTTATCCAGGAACATAGTTATACTTTTCGAGCTCAATGTTATTCAAGTCAACATTGTTTTCTACATCTCTTATTTTTTCCTTCATAATTTCTATTTTTGTGCTTTGTTCTGTATTTTACACTATCTATTCCATAAATAATAATAGTGCAAAAATTATGTTGTCAATAGTAATATTTCTTTTCTCACTAATAGCTGAATTTAAAAAAAAAAACAAACACGATATTTATATACATTGGAGATTAAATAAAAAGTCTGTTATGTCTGTTTAATCTCTTTGAATTCTCTTTTTATTCAGACTGTTACTTGACTTCTCTAGCAACTCTATTTCATTTGGAGCTAATCTCGTTTGTATGTTTTATTTATTATTCCTCTCTTTGACTGCTATTACTGTGCCTGCCTACACTCTAGTCAGGTTGTTGGGATGCTTTAAGCAGCTAAATACTGAAATTAATGGAAATTGTCTCTAGCTCTGAAGGGGTATCAGTTCAATCTCTGTCTTCTCCCGGGACGAGGAGGAATCCAGTCTGCTCCCTGATTTTCTCAGCTACAAAAATAGGCAATCCCTGTCTCTGGATTATGAAAAACAATGATGAACACCTGATTTGCCAGCAACTCTGGGGCCATTGAATCCATCAGATCTTTTGTGTGAATGTTTCTTAAACGACTTCTGTAATTCATTAGGGCCTCCCAGTATTACTCACACCCTCCTAAAAGAGCTCTCTTTTTTATGATTCATTCATATTCTGTTTTAATTCCCTAGTCTTCCTGCTCTGGTTCCCATTCTTTCATAATGGTGAAGAGTTGCATATTGTTTTTCTGAATGCCAATAGAAATGTAGGGCTATATCAGATGTTCTAGCCCTGTCTACCAGTCCCAGACAATGCTTCCCTCAGGAGGAATGCTGGTTAATTGAATTAGATTAGGGAAAGGAAGGACAGCAGGAATGCATTCAGGAATTCTCAATGATTTAATTTCAGAAGTATGTTTTAATTGACAGTAATTAGGCAATAATTTACTTTTCCTATACTAGAAGTAGGTAATACAAGTCTAGGATAGCCAACTATTGTAAGGCAAGAAATGAAGTGATTACTGGCATCTGGAATAGGCTTTGGCACAGGAGGCACAAGCACAGAGCTGAGCATGTGACTTTACAGGGAGTTCAGCTTCAGTCTTCTCCAAAAGAAATGATTACAAGGTACAAAGACAGTGTCACACCAGTACCATTTCACCATGCCTTCTCTGTTACCAGAATTCTGTAAGCTTCTTTAGTACCCTCTGAGGTATGTGTCATTTCAAGCTTCAGTGAACAAAATATGCCAACAGCCTCTATTCTTACCCCGTGTGGTCTTCGGATTGCCCAGTTTGGCAGCGAGGCTAGGGTCCAATAGCTAGTCACAATGGAACTGTTGTGGGTCCACATTGTCATCTATGCTTAAATTTTTCTCTTGCTATAGTTTTAAAATTTTACCCTAAGCAATAAAGGATGACTTATGTATGTTTGAGACTGTGATTAATATGACAGTGAAGACAAATAAAATAATCAGAAGATATATGCAGCAGCCTGATAATTTTGTTTCTAGATGTAGACATAGAATCTTTTCATAGTTTAAATTTTTGAACTGATTTTCATTCTTGATTATGGTATAGTTTTGGTTTTTCTCTTCTATATGAGTTTTAAGAAAAATAGCTTACTAATATTTATGTACCTCTTTTTGGTAATTTCTTTGGAAATTTTCTGTTGGATAAATTATAAATTAAATAATCAATGTTTCTTTCTAAAGAGCTGATTTAGTTAAGAACCAAGTGATCATACTGTTACCATAAAGTGAGAAGCATTTAAAATATCTAAGAATGAATTTCTATTACAGTAAGAAAGTTTTCATTTCTACCTTATAAATTCAATTAATGTTAGAATCACCTTGTCTACTTACATTAGTTGAGAAATTACATGTAACCTGAAAGCTTTATTAGAAATGATCACCCATTAAAACTAATATCAAACATTCCACAATTATTAAAGTTTAAAAAGCAAACATTCTTGAAGATTTTTCTGCAGATGCTTTCTACCCTAGGTAAAGATGTTGCCACACTAAAATCAAATGGATAAATATAAAAAGAGGAGTTAGCACAAAGGTTTATTTTGATGCTTCTAGATAATTTTATTAAATATAACACAAACATGCACCTACTTAATACATTGGAAAGGAATGTTTTAAGGGCCTACGGAATATAGGGAACTGTGTCTAATAGACAAAGAATTTCCATTTTGCAAGATGAAAAAAATTTGAGATATTGCACAACAATATGAATATACTCAATGCTACTGAACTGTACACTTTAATATGGTTAAGATGGTAAATTTTACGCCGTGTGTTTTACCACAATGTTTTTCTTTTTTTAAAAGCAGCATTAACAAAAAAAAAAAAAGAGAGAAGTAAGAAAACTTGTTGGAACATCAAAGGAATAGTTATGTAACTAATTTTAAAGGTGAATTGATTTTTTTTGTTTTGTTTTGCAGTTTTATAACTTTATTTGACAATCAAATCAGCAGTTAGTTGTCATCCACATTAACTGTAGATTTTTGAAAGTGGTGAGAGGCACATAGTAACCAACATATAAAACTTGTTTGATGTTTCTTCATCTTCATTATATTTTCTGGACAACCACACTGGATACAGTATGGGATATTCCTTATTTCTTTGATCCAGACAGCTAGGTTGAGCCTGGTGTCAAAGCGCAGATCTGGAGTACTCATCTCCCTCCTCATGGCAAATTTCTGGATCTCTTTGAGTGCCTGAGGGGCATGCTTCTTGAAACCCACTCCATGGATGCACTTGTGAATGTTGATGGTGTATTCTCTTGTCACTACCTCATTGATGGCAGAACGGCTTGTCTGCTTGCCCTGTGTGGGAGCCATTCTGCCGGACCCAAGTTGGATAGGAAGAGCTTGAGGTGTTGTCAAGGTTGAATAAATTTTTGATACAAAGATGTGTGTTATCCACCTGTTCTCTTAGAAATCTATTAAGCAGAAATGATACTATTATTTTACAGATAATAGCAGTGATCTAATGCCTCATCATTTTCAAAAGCAAAGGCAAAGTACTGAGTCATTATTTACAGGTGGTTTTAAAATGAGTCCCTCGAAATGTGGATACCTTGATCATAGTCTTACTTAAATACTTTTCTCCTCTAGAAACCCAGAAGTCCTTACCTTAATTATGTACATGCTATCTAGCAGTTGTGAAAATAAAATGGTAATACCTCCTAGTCTTATAGTTAATAAGTATTAAATTCTAAAAATCATTTACATTTATATTTCAGAGTTGTAATTTTAAGTAAGGTAGAATATATTTCTGCTTTTTTAATCTCTGCAAAGTAAGTTTACTAAGGTCATTTTAGAAATAAGTGATCAAACAATCAAGATTATAACATCTTAGCATTGGAAACTTAATTGTACATCAAATTAATCTATTACATCTCAAATAGAGACACAACCAAATTTTCTAAATTGGGTTGGGATTTATGCTCCCATCCAAATCTCTTTATGTCATTACCAGTTTTTATGAGTTTTTATGAGACTTCTTTAAAAGAATTCTTAATGTTCTTTGAAGTAGAGGATAACATATCACTAGCTTATTTCCTAGATCATTATACCTGTATTTCTCAATCCAGTTCACTTTTTAGTGGTCTTCTTAAATGCCAGCCCCTCCAGGAAACTGACGCCCAATCTCAGAGCAGCATGATATCTTTTCCTTTGAACACAGGAAAAGCATTATAGGTTTTTACACATGACACTTATAGCTATGACTTCATGCTGACTTATTTTTCCTACATTATAACAATAGGAAGTTCTAAGTATTTAATAAAATGCCTGAGGATTTCTAACAGGTATACTACATAACAATCATGAATATTTATTGAGCTTAATGAGGTAGAACATATTGAGCTATGAACTGTAGGAGTTCAAAAAGTGTGAATCGTTTTCCCTGATCTCTAGGCAATAACAGTCTAGTTGAAGAGATAAGAAATAAAAGCATGTAGTTATCAATAAAAGATTTATATATCAGTTCAGGACGAGGAATGTGCCGTACATGGTAATTGTTGACTATATTAAGCAGACCATAATTGCAAAATGACATCATAAGAAGAAAAAATCATATCAGAATGCTGTGTTGATAAACGATTTTTATAGAAATTGCAATAATATTTGTGACGAATGGTTAAAATTTGGATACCAGAATAGAGGAGAAAAGGACTTTCTTTGCATATGAAAAAATGTAGCAAAATCATAGAGATGTACACTTGAGTGACTGAAATATTTATTCTGTGAGATGAGATTCTAAGAAAAAACATAGTAGAATAGAAGAAAAAACGAAATTCCTAGGAGCCTCTGTGTGATGGAGAGGATTCCATGTCAGGACTGTGTGCTTCTCATTAAGCTTGAAAATAATATTCAGAGCAGTGGTGGTGAGCAAACAGCACGTAGAAGAAGAAGGAAGCGGTAGACTCTCTTCAGGAATATGTCGAGGTTGGCCGCAGAAGATAATGGTCCACTCGTATCTGGCTTTCCTATTCCAATTAACAATTGTCCCATGTTAGAAGTTAGTAGGAAGTATTTTTCTTTATGTTTTTGTAGCAGTTGTTGAGATGATTATTGTCTCTAGTAAGCTTCAGCCTTTCAAACTTGAAAAGCATTACTCTTCCTGATATGGTTAGTGGTAGATTATGAATATTTGGCAGGTAGTTTGAGAAAATATTAAGAGCAAACAGATAGGTTCTTGAAATAATTATGCTGGCTGGCATCAAAGGGTTTATTAGGGTTTCACCTTTCCTTCCTTCCTTCTTTCTTTCCTTCCTTCTTTCTTTCCTTCCTTCCTTGGATGGAAATTATATTAAAATCAAAGTAGAAACAATTAATAATTTCATTTTATAGCATAAATGTAGGTGCATATACAAGAGCCAATTATATTCAGGATTCTTTTTTTCAAGAAAGATATTTATCTTAGAGAATAAGGACAATGAAATTTCACTTATTTTATATCAGAATATTGATTATACCAGTAAAACTAATAATAAAAATTATTATTATTTATAAAAAAGAGAGGGTAGAGGAGTACCTGGTAGTCATTCACTAAATATTTGCTGAAAATATATCCTAGTGCAATGTAAATATCTTTCATCCTCAGCAGAATTTTATGTCTATACATATTTCTAAATGTGTATTATTCATAGACAAAGAATGTCAGTAAGTTCAATGTTACACATATTAAAGATACCTCAAACAATATTAAATGGAAATAGATATAGAATAGAATGATTATTTTTCTGTATTTAAATATTGACTGGGGAAGGAGAAAGTATATACTAAATTTATAAACTGCTTTAAAATTAAGGAGACATTTTGATTTCTAGCTTGTAATAATTTGGGAAATTTAGTGTAGTATTAACTGAATTTACAAGTATGTGTGACCAAGATTTAAAGAATATAAAGACATATGACATGCAATGTAAAGAAAAAAAGAGGAGTCGATTTTAGATGCCAGAAAGCATCAAGGTGGTGGAATTCTAAAGGATTCTGTGCTAAAGTAGTTTAACTGTTTTCTAGGAAATTGAAGGTTATAGAACATGAAATATCTGGACTTGTAAGTAACTTTGTGGTATAAAACTACATGGCCATTAAAGAGTGTCATGGATGTTCAAAGTAGCTTGTATTAAGTAAAATTTTAATTAAAGAAATATGATTGAGGGATGTTTTTTTTTTAAGTAAATATATCACATTTCACTTGCATGAGTAAAATAATCAGAAAACAACAGTATTGTAAATTAATTAGATTGAGAAAAAATTGTCATGACCGTGGTAAACACTGATTCTTGCTGAATGTTTTGTTTAGTGAGCTTCAAAATTGTGTTCTTTGTTTAGATTAAGAAAAATCACAATCCCTGACCAGTATGCACTACTACATTTCTGTTTTCTTTTGCTTTGCTGAAGAGAGTTATTGAGAATTGGAGAGCGTAGAGCCTTTAAGCTACTCTTAAGTAATATAAGACTTCTGAGATGATGTGTATATATGAAGTATATCTTCAAATTTCTATTCATGATATAACAAACAAAACAAGGAGGAGAAATCAGAATATTGATTTCTGAAAGAGTAGCCTACTTCATTATCTATATTTCCTCACTGTCAATTCACTTGTTAATCTATCATGATCTGCCTTCTTCCTCTCCCCAGTCTTTTGATGAATATACTCTCTCAAAATCATGTCTGGTCAGCACTTTGGATATCTTTGTATGCATTATTTCACTTGAGCCTTTTTTAAAGCATGCCATTTTTTTATTTCCTGCACAGATCTTTCTCTTTCTCTGGAATTACAGAGCATAGGCCTACCTCCTTCTCAGACACCTGGATGTTTTATCAACCTGTATAAAGCATCTCAAGCTCAAGACATCTATATTCTAAAGTTACGTTATTTTCTACTACTTTCTCCACTGCTACAAATGTGCTTTCCTACCTGTAAAGCATTATTATTATTATTATTATTATTGGAAGGGCATCGCTCTTTACTTGGTCCTGAAGATAGAAACCTTAGAATCAAAATTCTTTCTCTACATATCTCATACCACATATGTAGTTAATCTCTGAGTCATGTTTTCTGTATTATAAGAGCTCTCAATATTGTTCCTAATTGTTATTTTCCTTAGCAGAGAGTTAATATATTTTTTCTTTTTACTTTTTTTTTTAACTTTTTTTCTTTTCAACTGATGCAGTAGCTTCTTAACAGTGATTCTTGCCTGGCAAACAGCATGTAACTCTTGAAAACGTGACCTCACATTTCTAATTCATCTCAAGTCATTCTCTTCAACTTTCACTATGCTGTATATTAATGTAGGCCTGGATATCATGCTTCCATCAAGCCCTTTTATACAGCCGTGCTTTGGCTGTATGTCTTCAGTACATTAATATCCTTCCCTGGTTTTCTGCATTATAAATCTCTTCAAACAATACAAACGTCCAGTTCCCTTGTAAATCATTTCTGTCTCAGGCAGAAATATTCCTTTTTTATTCATTTTTAATAGCAATTTTAAACTTTTTATTGATGATGACATTATAGTTCATTGGCAGTTTCTTACTGTCAGACACTCAAAATAGACTATGCTTTTCCTAAGGGCAGTATTATTTTATTCCTTTTGTAAACACAGTCTCTAAAAAAGTACCTGATACATAGTAAGTATTTAGTAAAAGTTACTGCATAAGTGCTTCTATTAAAGCACTTTTTGCGTTGCATACATTTATTCAGTCAACAAATATTTATTAGGTACCTTCTCTACACTACTCACTCTTTCAGTTTTCAGGCTGTAGCAGTAAATATACAAACTCTTTAATATGAAGCTTGCATTTTAAAGGAGGAAAAGGAATCAATAAATCGATTTTACATGGTGGCAAGTTTTATGAAATAAATTAAGAAACAGTGCAGTCTAAAGAAAGATAGAACTAAGCAAGATCATAGGAAGAGAAGTCATGCAGGTCCTCAATGAGAAAGTGGCATTCAGTTGAGATGTGTGTAATGTGAAGGAGCAACATAACAGTCCAGTGTCCACCATGTTGTAGGAACTGCAAGAAGACCAGGATGCTCAAAGAAGAGGAAAGGAGAAAACAGTTGTAAACTTGACATTGAGAGAGTTGGTGTTAGAGACCGGAGAAAAAGTGTTGGGTTGCATTCCAAGTATGATGAGAGAACTTGGAAAGATTTTCAGTAGGCAGTGACAGATTGTCAATTTTAAAAGATTGTTCTGGATGCTTGAAAGTGGAAGGAGTCCGAAGTGAGAGCATAGTTAAGAGGCTACTGGAAACCCCAGTAGAAATAATTATGGTTTGTTTCACAGTAGTAGCTGTGGAGGTAGTGAGACGTGGTTAGAATCAAGATGTATTTTGAAGGTATCTTAAACAGAAATAGATGGATTGTATGTGGAGTTCAACATTTGAGAGCAATCAAGAATAGTTACTAAATTTTTGACAAAAGCAACTGTATAAATGATGATGCTATTTAATAATGGAGAAAACTTGGGGGAAAAGTATAACAGTAAGTTTGTCTGCATCTCAATAGAATATGAATTCAGTAATGACAGGGTCTTTGGCTTATTCTTCTTTGTATCTCTAGTACAGTGCTTAGCAAAAGTAGGCTTTTAATAAATAGTAATCATCTCTGGATCTTAATTAACAACAGGTATTGTCAATATTTTTATTCTTAGAATTCTTCAGCCTATGTTCATTCAACAGATATAATGGAGTGTGCTAAATTCACTGAGGCAATTACATTAATGAATAAACAGACTGAAATTCTTGCTTTCATGGAAACCATGAGCTTATATCCTAGTGGAATGATTTATACAATAAAAATAAGTAAATAACATATATAGTGTAATAGATGATGACAAGCACTGAACAAAAATAAAACAAATGCAGTTGAGGTGAAGAGGGCATTGCAAATTCATAGGATTCACAAGAGCATTGAAGTAGCAGCATGCTTGGCATATTCTAGGAACAGCCAAAGACCAGTGCGGCTAGATCAGAGTGCAAGAGGTGAAGTAGCTGAACATGAATTCCAAGAGGTAAGGAGGGGCCAGATTGTGTAGACTCAAATTAGCTACTATAAGAATTTTGACTTTTATGCTGAGAAAAGTGGGAAAGAATTGAGATTTTCAGCAGAGAAATGGCATATTATAATACATACTTTAATAAGATCTCTCTGGCTGCTGTCAAGAAGATACTGCTTTTGGGGTACAGAGTTGGGGGAAATAAGCAAAACAGCTACTACAGTAATCTAAGAAGAGAGATTGGTGGCCCAAACCAGAATAACAGCGAATTTTGGGAAACATCTTTAGGACTGTGGATGTATTTTGAAGTTAGAACCTATAGAATTTGCTGATATAGAAGTTTGCAAAAAGCATGAGGAAAATATGAACTTACAAGGTTTTGGGCTTGAACAAATAGAACAATGTATTTTTATTTACTCATTTCAAGAAGTAAGTGGGGATCATGAGGAGCTCATATTTAGACCTACTAAGTTTGAGATATCCATTGGACATCCAAGTGTAAGTAACAGGGCAGCATTGTCTGCATGGGATTGTAATATAAGAGAGCTATCCATGCTAGAGTTAGGAATTTGGGAATCATCAAAGTTTATCTGTTTTTCAAGTTGAAAGACTAGGTGAAATCATCAGGGATTTATAGAAGGAACCCCATGGACAGATCAAAATTAAATTGTAGGGATAAGGAGGAGCCAGCAAAAGAATATACTGTTAACAAAAACCAGGAGAGTGTAGAATATTGGAAACCAAGTAAATACTATCTTCAAATGAGGATGAAGTGAGCAACTATATAAAATACCGATAATTAGGCTCATAATAAGATTGGTCATCCAGTCTAATACTCTTGAGAGTTAAAAGGAGCACTGTTGGTTGTATCCGAAAAATGAACAGAAACCAATACTATTCCAGGCAAACTGGAATGTGTAGTCCGGAAGTGGTATTTGAAGTATGAAGACTAAGAAATAATCATTACATTTGGCAATGTTTCCACATTATCTTGGTGATATTTTTACACAGTTACTTGAATAACATAAATCTGCCTCACCAGCAAAACTATCAGCTCCTTGAAGGTAAGGATCTCGCCTATTTTCATTCACTACGGTGTTCCTGATTTCTTGCATAGTGTGTGATAGTATAGTAGGCACTCAAAAAAATATTTAATGAAATAATGGATGAATAAATGAATGAATGATAAACATATGGAGGGAAAGATTTTTAAAATGTGCTTTATATGAATTTAATGTATTATATGGGATTCTGATTAAGAAGTAAAGTGTGGATTAAGGAATTGGTGTTAATTTTGAATTAGAATTGAACAATAAGAACTGCAGATCTGATATCAGGGGATCAAGCTCTCTGTCCATTTCATCATTTTCAGTTGAAACTTTAGGACTGCAGAACATAGAAAGGTCATTGATGTGCAGATACTTCTCAAGAGAAGACGAGAAATCAAAAGCCCATAAATAGAATTGCTTTTTTCTTGCGAAGCTGCTTGTATAGGCCAACTGGTCAGTGCTACTTTACCCATGACAACTTAAAATTTCAAATAGTCAGGATTATTTAGTATTCCATATATTTTATTCTATTTCTCTCATGTTAAATTCTCATATATAACTGTAATTTGACAACAATTTATTGCATGATCAATTGAGATAAATGTAAGTTTGTTGATTTATCATTAGCAGTTGGAACAAGCAATTATTTGGTACTTCTATGTACCAAGTACTGATTTAGGTAATTTACATATATTACTTAATTTTAAGATATTTTATAATTTATTCAAACTAAACTAAAAGAGAATTTGCTATTTTAATTCATTTGAACTAAATAAGAAGAGACTGCTATTTTCATATGCTATGGAGATCCACATCTGCTATATTCATTCAAGTTTAAGTAGATTTACTATTACCACCATAGCTAGCTGTCATGTCCTAGCTGACCTCATATGGTCTTCCAATGAAGAATGATCATTTTAAAATCTTTGATATTTTTATAAAAATGACACTTCTATAACAATCACTATTCACAGAGACTTCGTGACCAAAAAGGACAGAGTGGGCAGTAGTCCTTTACACATTATACATGTTAAAACTGTACTTTGCTCTATGGCTGCTGCTGCTGCTATTTGTAAAACCCAGCTCTGCTTGATTCTTTGCCTTTTAGTCACAAAGCCTGCCAGACTCCTTTGATCATAAAGTCACCCCATGCTTATAGTCATGCTTCAGATTGGTCTGTCTGCTTCTCTTCTTTCTAAGTAGTGATTTGGAGGTTTTGGTTCAGCATGTATATAAAGTATTTCTTCTTCCTACTCTATTTGCTGCTACCACATTTCAGATCTCTATTCAGCAGTAGCTTGCATTACTGATTCTCTACAAATGCCCTTATAAGCAGAAATATCAAGCCAAGAATAATATAGGTTTTTTGGGGGGCATAGTCAATACATACACTATTGTTACACTTTACATATATTTTATAATCATGTATTATAATTTACAATTTAATTACAGTTTATAATTTTAGTACAGAATTCTACTATGAGGTTGAGAAAAGGTTACTGTGCTATGATAAAGTTGTGTTGTTCACCATTTTTTATTCGTTTCCATATAAAATTCACCCTCAAATCCAATTAGCATGAATGTCTAATAAATTGTGATCACTGTAGTATCATTCTCATTTTTTTTTAAAGTAAAACCAGTTTCTAATTAAATTATCAGCAAAAATAGACAATATAGAAGACGATAAGTTATTTGTCATTAGAGAGATAAAAAAGATTATGTGATATCACTATAACTTTACCCTTTAGGATCTACTCTTTAGTTTTTTGTTACAGAGAAATTGGCTTTCAACTGCAGATAATCTCAGATTCTGGCAATTGTAATAAAAGTGGATTCTAAAATATCAAGAAGTCCATTGATATAACTACTGACAGAATGATTCTATATGATTAATTAGGAGTCTTTCAGCTAATTATTGAGAACATTTCATATTTATTCTGCTTAAAGTTTACCTGAGTATTGTAGAAGTATAATCACATCAAGGTATAGCTATTCCAATCTTATTATTTATGCAGCACGTATTTATTGAGTACCCACTATGTATAAAGCATTGTTCTAAATGTTTGGATACATACTGTGATTAACAGACAAAAAAAGAATACTGCTCTTTTGTTTGTTGATGTTGTCTATGTTTGTGATTCAGTGTAGGCAAATTATTCTGATACTGTCAAGTTTTAACTTTGTCAAGATGATTAAAAATTTTACATGAAAATAAGATTTTAAAAAATTTAATTTTATTCAGGCTCTTATAAGAGATTTTTGTATACCCAGAACCACTACATTTTGCCTTTCTTAAGCCATGACACATATATTTTTGATAGAACATTTAGTTTTCTCAGATGCACATAGAAAGAAAAGTCACAGGAGGCCTATAGTTCTCATCTTTCTTCTTTTTACAACTCAAATTTTATTTGGAAATGATGTGCTTGAAATGTTCCAAGTATGCTATTGAGAATCAACTTAACTGATTCTAAAGATTAGTTAGTACTTTTGTTTTAATAAAATTTATTTGATAATAAAATACCATTTTTCTTATAATTTTTGACCTTTTGGTTCATTCTGTCATCTATGTTGTATTAGATATTCTTTATTATATAATAATTCTAGGAAAAATGCAGTAATTACTTCATCAAATTCTAAAAATAAGTGGCACCTTTGTTTCGATAGTGTCATTAAAACAAAACATTTTTGTTGTAGGCAACTAATGATTTTCAGCTTTGACACAGACTTGACCTATCTCCTTTAGTAACAGCACCCCTATCGTTTCAAATTACAATCAGTTGAAAACATCATTTTAATGATATCAGATTGGAAGTGAGCCCTGTGTGGTTTGACAGCTGTGCTCTATATTTAAGCTCAGTTAAAGCTCACTTTGAAGCAGCATGTCTTTGTAGCCATGAAGCTTCTTAATGCTGTGACATGTCTGTGATTGTGCATCAATCATGGTGGCAGAAAGCCATATTCCTCCTTCAGGGGAGATGCTGTGGAAGCAGGTAATGAGATGAGTGTTGCCATGTGTCTGTTACTGTGCAGTCTTCCTGTAGTTTAAAGTCTCTTCTCAGTTCCTATTGGCTCCCTATATTCCCTTATTTCTTTTCTATCCTTCCTAGGAATATTGTTTGCTCTTCTTCGTTTGTCAAGTTGCCATTAAGCACTGTCTTTTTGGGGGTCTTACTATTCCTAAAAATAAAATCACAGCTCCACCTCCCTCCCCCATTTTAAGTATGTGACAAATATGCATCATAATGAGATTAAGAAATTGTACAGGAAAATAAATAGAGGAACTTAGATTATAAACATGCTGGAGTAGTTACATATATGCAAAATATTTTTCACTTTGTGTGGTTTTATTCTTGGTTTGTTTAACAATAACTCATTTGCTACTTATTGGATGCCTCTTAGGCTTACCCATCTTTTCATCTTTCAAAGACAGATTCATTGTGTAGTACGATCCATTTTCAAGCCTTATTCTCTAATAGAATCCTTCAGCGAGATAGTTCCTTCTCTTATAGCATATAGTCCTGAAGGTAAATTTAGAGAGAAACAACAAATAAAAAAATATTTTCCTTTTATTCATACTTTAATACTACAACCTCGTAGCTAATATGTATCCATCTCCCTCCAACCCCTTGTGTGAATTTGTGTCTGTGTGTGTTTATGTGAGTGCATGTGTACGTGTATGCATATGTGTGTATGTGTGTCTCTTCTCTGTTCCATCTTTTTTCCTGCTCTCTTTTTCTTGCTCCTGTCCTTTCATAATAGATTTGGTTTCTTCAGTGGATTATTTGTTTGAAAATTCTCACAGTTTGAAGTTAGGAAAAGGTTAACTCAATAAGCTTAGCATACTATACTGTAATTTCAATTCTGGCCCTGTAAGGATACAAATGTTCAAACTATATTTGTACCAAGACCTGATTTGCTGGGCACAGATTTAAACCTTATAAGGAAAAACCTCAAGGTAGTGCAATTGTTTGAGTTCTGAAGTTGCTTGTTGATGAAAGTTTAACAATGTTTAAAAACAACGAGAAAAAAAATAGTATGTGATTCTCCTTTATGAGATCTGTAAGAAGTCATATTTATAAAGACAGAAAATAGAATAATGGTAGCCAGAAGCATGGGAGAGGGAGAAATGGTTTAAAATTTTTTTTAACCACAATTATAAGCAAACAAATAAGCATTGACCTATAAGGAAAAACATTTCTAAAAGCATAGTCACCTGTTAGAATGTGACATGAATTTTTTAATTACTTTATTTCTCTGAAATTCATCCAGGCTATAAAAGACGTAGAAGATAACATAGGAAAAAACCTAGATGGCCTTGGATATGATGATGGCTTTTTTATGTACAATACCAAAGACATGATCCATGACTAAAATAATTGATGAACTGGACTTTATTAAAGTAAGAATAATTTGCTCTGTGAAGAAAGTGTCAATAGAATTAGATGACAAGCCAAAGACAAAGAGAAAATATTTACAAAAGACACATCTGATAAGGGACTGTTATCTAAAATATTCAAATAACTCTTAAAACTCAACAATAAAAATAGACACACCCCAATTTAATAATGTGCCAAAGACTTTATATATATAGATAATAAGCATATGAAAATATCTTCCACATTATATGAAATCAGAGAAGGGCAAATTAAAATGATGAAATACCGCTATACCTGTTAGAAAATCCAGAACACTAACAACATAAAATGTGAGAGTGTAGAGGAATAGGAACACTCTTCATTGTTGATGCAAAAGCAGACAGTGCAGCCACTTTGGGAGACAGTTTGACAGTTTCTTACAAAGCTAAACAAAACTCTTATCATACTATCCAGCCATCATACTCCTTAGTATTTACCCAAAAGAGTTGAAAGACTTATGTTCATACAAATTCCTGCACACAGATATTTATTGCAGCTTTATTCACAATTGCTAAAACTTAAAAGCAAACCAAAATATCCTTCAGTAGGTGAATGGATAAATTGTTTTATCCAGACTTTGGAATATTATTCAGTGCTAAAAATAAATGAGCTATTAAGATATGAAAATACACGGGGGAACCTAAAATGTACTTTACTAGGCGAAAAAGTCTTTCAGTGAAAAAGGCTACATACCGTATGATTTCAACTATATGACATGCTGTAAATACAAAATTATGGAGACAGTGAAAATATCTTTTATTGCCTGCAGTAGAGTGTGTGGGGAGGGGATGGTGGTAGGATAAATAGGTAGAACAAAAAATTTTTTAGGGCAGTGAAAATTCTGTGTGTGATACATAATGATGAATATATGTAATTATACATTTTATCTAAATCCATAGAATATACAACACCAAGAGTGAAGCTTAAGGTAACAATGGACTTTGGGTGATTATGATGAATCAATGTAGGTTCATCCTTGGTAACAAATGTACCGTTCTGGTGAGTATTGTTGATAATACGTGAGGCTCTGCATGTGTGGGAGCAGAGAGTATATGGGAAATCTCTATACCTTCTTCTCACTTTTGTTGTTAAACTAAAACTGCTCTAAAAAAATGAGAAATCAAAAAAAAAAATTCAGGGTGAGGGTGCAATGGAGAGTCAGACTGACAACAAAGCCTTAGAAAGTGGGAGTAAGAAAAAGAGATTACATTTTCAAGAAGTTTGACTAAGAAGTGAAAGGGAGAAATGGAACTGTAGCTTTAGATTATGAGAAAAAGGGAGAATTATATTATATTATCCTCTAAAACTTTCAAGTCTTTCCCATTCTAGGAGGAGAGAATATAGGAAAAAGGAGAATTTGAGCAATGTTCTAGAAAAGGTTGGTAAGATGTGCTTAAAATGGGACTTTAACTCTTAAGAAAAGTTGGTGAGAATGAATGTATCTTTACATAAATTTGTAGATTAAGAGAAGGAAAAACGATGCCTTCTGACCACAAACTAATCAATGAAGCACTCTAAGTTGCCTTTTTTGGCAATCATTTGTTGAATACAAACTTGAAATACGTACAAAAGAAAGTGGAAGTAAATCCTAGAGATGGAAATGTAAAAAGTTATTGGGTGTGTTAGTTTCCTTTTGCTGTTACGACAAATTACCATAAATTTAGTGATAAAAACACAATTTTATTACTTTAAAGTTATGCATTTCAGAAATCTGACGTATGTCTCACTAGCTAAAATCAAGGCATCAGTAGGGTTCCATTCTTTTCTGCACTAGGCTCTAGGGTAAAACTATTTCCTTGTCTTATTCAGCCTCTAGGACATCTTTGAGGCCATTATTCATCCTATCATAGTGGCTGATGCCTAGGGTTAAGCTGAATTTAGGGACTATAAATTGAGATGATGCTAATCTTAGAAATGGATGTTTATACACCATGATAAAGGAATAGAGAAAGCTGGTTTTAACATGGATTCAGAGTTCAGATCTGTGATTTTGGTGAAAGGAGCACAGAAGAATGAGATGGCAATGAGAGAATACATTGCATAATGAATCATGGTGTCCAAGCCTGTTAGCAAAAGACATTAGACAAAGAAGAGCCTGATACACTACAGGGAGTGAGTGTGGGGTAGCAAATGGAGGGAAAAAAAACTGATGGAATTTATGAGATGTAAAAGTAGCTATGACATATGTAAGGAAATGCAAGAGCCAGAAAGATAATATTCAAAGAATAGGATAATTGAATCTAAGATATCAAAGTTAGATAATTCAGGCTAATGACAACTTCCAGGACATAATCACGGGAACAGGTAGTTAAAGAACAGTGGGAATAATGGTATTGAAATGGAAAAGTTAAAATATTTGTAAAGTTATGATTTTGGATGGTCAATTCCTATGTACCCTTAAGTAATTTAGGATGATGACTGACCCTGCAGTAGAAAAATCATGAAACTGGTAAAAGTTCCACAATTATTGAGGGAAAACAGGAAAGTCATCAAAAATGGAGGTATTTTAGTAGAGGTTCAGATAGACAGCATGAGAACCAAAGAAGCAGGAATTTGTCCATGAATATAGAAGTAATCTGGAAGCAGCTTTATGGAAAGCTTCTTCTACCTCCTGGCCCTGAAATATGTAAGTGTAATGAGAATAAGGAGACAGTCCTGAAGAGAGTTGCAGAAGAAGTTGAGAACTCTCCTTTGGGTTAGGTTTTATTTAAGGCCCAGTAGTGAAGATGCAGAAACATTTATTTATCATAGAATGACATTCAAGGAAAGTATTGAAAAGAAGGACTGCATTAGAGGTTTTATCAGGAGCCAGAGAGAATTATAGGGCAATATTTCATGCTGGTGAAAACATGGAGGAGTTAAAGGGCTAAGATGTTAACATTTAAGTAATGGCAAAGTATAAAAATAATGTTTTCAAAAAGAATACTATGATAAGTTTACAATAGCATGAATGAAAGCAGAGGCCCTATAGATAGCAGGAAGCTGATGAAGTTAATAGTCAATGGAATCTTTTGTATATGCTACAGAAAGTGCAGGAGTAAGTCTCAGTCAGAGGTCTCATCTAAAGGGAATTTTCTGTAATTACCTTATATTGTTGGAAGAGAAGGAGGGAGAAAGGAAGGGTGGGCAGGAGAGAAGGAAGAAGGAAAAAAAGGAAGGAAGGAAGGTTGATTGGTTATTTGGTTATTTCCCAGGGTTATAAAGAGAGTGAATTCATCCTAGAGTGCTTTTAACACAGCCTCTTATCCGTATTTCTGCAGAAGGACATTACAAAGCCAAAAACTTTGATAGTTGTGTTTTTAAATACTAACATGCAAGCCTTAAGTTGGGTCAATCCAGCATTAAACTAAATTAAGCACCTACCCAACTGGGCACATCAGTATATATACATACTTTCATCTTTCGAGATCTCCCTTTTAAAATTGTCATTCTTTCTGGTTTTTCTAGGTAAGTATTTGTTCACCTGGAGTGATAAGGATGTGACTGAGTGACAAAAAAAGACTCACAATAAAAATATCAGTAAGAACCTACTTTGAAGAATGGCATAAAGCAATGGGGTGTATGTCTCTCTTTGTAGTTACAGTCTATCACTCCTAAAGTAATCTCTGTGCGTTTACTACAATGAAAGAGAGAAATCAGCTTTCACAACCCCTTACAATGTGAATAATGAATTATAAATGCTTCTGATCACAATGTACTAAGAAAAATGAATAGAGCAAGGAAAGAATTTAAAACATAATTTTCATCAGATTTGGAAGGTAAACTTGAAGTTACCAGGGCTATTTAATACATTCTGCACAGGGTAGGTATTTTTAAATTATTAATTAATAAGGTGATAATTATATTCCATTTAATATGTGATATATATA
>NW_011888806.1:5269764-5272884 GCF_000151845.1 Pteropus vampyrus | reverse complement strand
GATTAGAGTTCAACCTCTTCTATGAATAATTATTTAGTTTGGATTTTGGTCCATGGATGTTTATTAAACAACCTTCGTCTGGAAAAAAAATGCTTTTCCTTCTGTAGACTTTACCTCGGAGAACCCTAACAATAACACTGGGATGTAGAGCGCATTGCCATTTTATATGAGAGGGATCGAAGCTCAGATATTTTCGATAACTTGCAAAAATCGCACAGCTAGTAATTGTTCTCGTTGAAGTTGTGTTTCTGGGTGTCCGATTCCAAACCCAGTGTCTGTTACAGGCAACTTCCCCTGTGACACCCACGGTGGCCAAAGTAAAGTAAGAGCTGGCCATCCAGTGAGCGTTTCATAGAAACAGTCTCGGGGGCAGCGGTGGCCGCAAAACACACACACGAAGTCAACGCAGCATTTTCTGATTTCAGAAAGGAAACGTGCACCTAATAAATGCCACGTGTATTCTTATCTGCCCAGTCCTGTTTGGCCATCTTCCTGGACTCAGGTAAGACAGAAACTAAAGTCAACAGTAAATGAGGGTAAGCTCTTTCATGTAATTAGACCATATATAATGTATAGATAGTATATCATATATATGTGTAGACACGCATTTACATATATATGTAAAATATACATATATAAATTTTTTATATATATATAAAATTTTGAATATGTCCAAATCCTCTTGAGTTACATATTCAAAATTTTTTTAGCTCTATATAGGGAGAGTTAGCAGGAGGAGGAAGAAACAGTATTACAAATTAGAATGGGAGGTGTAGTCATCTGAGACGCAAAAGTAGCTGAAGCATTAAATGAACATTTCCAAATACATTTACAAGGGAGAACATTTATGACTACCTATTCTATATCAGGATCACTATGGCAAAGGTAATAAGTAAGACTGAAAAAATTCAAGTCTATTTTCCTAACTTGGTGTGTTAATAGCGTATGAAAAAGCTCTAAAAATTTTGATTAGGTTTAAGTGCATTTCTCTTTATGTTTCATGAGTAATTGAAAATAAACGTGTTATACTTAAGGCTGTAACCCCAGTCTTCCCTAAATAAGCAGATTATTCAGAAAACATTTTTTCCATTTTACGTGAACATGGCAATATTGTTTCTTATCGACATAGTTATTGATTTGATTTTTCAGTACAGAGGCTTGGTTACAGTGGTCTGTTCTTATTGCCTTGCTAGGATCTTTTTGTAAATAGTGAAGTTTATGATGCTAAAGATAAAACAGAAGGCTATTTCCCCCCATAATTTGAATCATTAAATATTATTGCTTCAAAATATGTGGAGAGATTGTTCGAATTAACATTTTCTGTTTAGTTGACATGAGAGACAAAAGAAGGAAAAAATGAAATAGTATTATTAAAATTACTACCCCTTTAACACAACTTGGGGTAGTTCATGATCTAGACAACTAAGAAACTGTTCAATAAACTGGAAAATGTAGTAAAAGAAATGAATTCACTGGGCAGCTTAACTTGACTAATTAACCCTTGTTACCTTGGTTGTGAGTATATGTATATTATTTTTAGATTTTAATTATGTTATTTTAAGAATTATCGTTTGTAGGTTTATCTTTGTATTCTTTATTCCAATATTTAAAAAAAAATAATAAAAATAGCATTAAAAATGTGACAATGGAAATGACTTTTAAGATGATTAGAACTATAGAATAATAGTTATTCTTTTAGATGGTCAGGATTTTTTATTTATATATATATATGTAAAGCATATACGATGTTTAGCTTAACTCTCAGTATGTATTAGGGGAGTGATGTTTAACTGTACTCTTGAGAAGTTTATAGTCTTTTAAAAAGACAAAGCATCCATACATGGGGGTAGGAGATCTAGCTAAAGAAGTGTGTGGTTAAATCTTGCACACTCGGTTTTCAGGATCTGAAAATGAAGGAAGGGGTCAAGCATCTAGGGCAGCCTCTGAACACATTTTACTGTATTTGCTTGGTCATTACCCAAAGAAAATCTTGTAAAAAAAGATCTTGCAGAAAAGAGAAAAGGTACTTCATAGAGAACAGTATGAGTAAAAAAGTAGGAATAAGCAAGATGTATGTGGGATTGGTAAGGAGTATCTATCTATCTATCTATCTATCTATCTATCTATCTATAGCAGAGAAACAACCTTAGTAGAATATCTGAGTGAAACTGCACTGTAGGTTACAGAAGATAGGAAACTGGATAAAAATGAGAAACTGAGAGCAGATGAGCTCTCCCTGGGTGTGAGTAAAGGGAATGAAAATCAAACATCAAAGCCAAGCCTAGGTGGGACCTATTTAATGGTCAGAAAAGGAACACAAGCATAGTATGCTTCACAGGACCAATCACAATTCACCATTATCATGTACCTATACCAGAAAGACTGCCCTATACTTCACAGGACCAATCACAATTCACCATTATCATGTACATATACCAGAAGGACTACCCTAGGTATTGAAGACTCAGCAATGATGAAAATATCTTTGCTTTTGGAACTTACTTTCTAGTGAGAGAGTAAGCTCCTGATAGTACACAAATCATTCAATTATGCAAAAGATACAATCACAGAGTTTGCCTGAAGACTATAAGAGAACAAACATACAGATCAAAATTCCCTTTTCTGCCTGGGATGATGAGAAAATACATCATTGACTTTTAAGTTCAATCTGAAAAGATGGGTATTGATTTGGAAGTCAGAAACTAATGGGACTAGGATTCCAGACCTATCAATTAGCAGGTATGCATATATGTGAAAAGAGACTTCAAGTTCAGATTACCACACAGAGCTAAATGGAACTGCAGCCTAGGAAGTTCACTGAGGAAACTTAGGAAGTGAGGTTGGCTCAAAACAGATCATGAAAAGCTTTGCTTGGATTTTACCTTAAGATGTTAAGGGACCCTTGGAGAATGTAAGCTTTGTAAACTGTTTAATGATGCTATGAGATGATGCACTTTGAACCAGCAGTTGTGTGGAGGATGAGTTACAAGTCCAGGACAGAGTTCTAGAGTCTGATTCGGTGCCCATTGATAAGCAATACTCAGTAGACTCCACTTAAATCATTGTCAGTGGAGAAGCAGAAAGCAGTGAAGAACTTTAGAGATAGATGAAAGCTTTCTA
>NW_011888806.1:5261988-5269714 GCF_000151845.1 Pteropus vampyrus | reverse complement strand
AGTGATGTTTAACTGTACTCTTGAGAAGTTTATAGTCTTTTAAAAAGACAAAGCATCCATACATGGGGGTAGGAGATCTAGCTAAAGAAGTGTGTGGTTAAATCTTGCACACTCGGTTTTCAGGATCTGAAAATGAAGGAAGGGGTCAAGCATCTAGGGCAGCCTCTGAACACATTTTACTGTATTTGCTTGGTCATTACCCAAAGAAAATCTTGTAAAAAAAGATCTTGCAGAAAAGAGAAAAGGTACTTCATAGAGAACAGTATGAGTAAAAAAGTAGGAATAAGCAAGATGTATGTGGGATTGGTAAGGAGTATCTATCTATCTATCTATCTATCTATCTATCTATCTATAGCAGAGAAACAACCTTAGTAGAATATCTGAGTGAAACTGCACTGTAGGTTACAGAAGATAGGAAACTGGATAAAAATGAGAAACTGAGAGCAGATGAGCTCTCCCTGGGTGTGAGTAAAGGGAATGAAAATCAAACATCAAAGCCAAGCCTAGGTGGGACCTATTTAATGGTCAGAAAAGGAACACAAGCATAGTATGCTTCACAGGACCAATCACAATTCACCATTATCATGTACCTATACCAGAAAGACTGCCCTATACTTCACAGGACCAATCACAATTCACCATTATCATGTACATATACCAGAAGGACTACCCTAGGTATTGAAGACTCAGCAATGATGAAAATATCTTTGCTTTTGGAACTTACTTTCTAGTGAGAGAGTAAGCTCCTGATAGTACACAAATCATTCAATTATGCAAAAGATACAATCACAGAGTTTGCCTGAAGACTATAAGAGAACAAACATACAGATCAAAATTCCCTTTTCTGCCTGGGATGATGAGAAAATACATCATTGACTTTTAAGTTCAATCTGAAAAGATGGGTATTGATTTGGAAGTCAGAAACTAATGGGACTAGGATTCCAGACCTATCAATTAGCAGGTATGCATATATGTGAAAAGAGACTTCAAGTTCAGATTACCACACAGAGCTAAATGGAACTGCAGCCTAGGAAGTTCACTGAGGAAACTTAGGAAGTGAGGTTGGCTCAAAACAGATCATGAAAAGCTTTGCTTGGATTTTACCTTAAGATGTTAAGGGACCCTTGGAGAATGTAAGCTTTGTAAACTGTTTAATGATGCTATGAGATGATGCACTTTGAACCAGCAGTTGTGTGGAGGATGAGTTACAAGTCCAGGACAGAGTTCTAGAGTCTGATTCGGTGCCCATTGATAAGCAATACTCAGTAGACTCCACTTAAATCATTGTCAGTGGAGAAGCAGAAAGCAGTGAAGAACTTTAGAGATAGATGAAAGCTTTCTATAATTACATTGGGTGAGGGAGAGGAAGAATTGTAGAATACATTTTAAACTTTGACTGAGAGGCTATATAACCAAATATGAATATAAGAGTAAATAAGGTGAAGGATAATAAATTAATTTTAGTAGATAATTAAAAAGAAAGGATGAAGCATTTATCCTTCATTTATTGTATAAAAAGATTTTTATGTCGGAAAAGTCCTTTTTTAAAGATGATTGCTAACAGATGCAGATGAAATAAAAGCAGAAAAATCACCACTTTGCAACTTATAATAAAAGAATAGATCCAAGTGATGATCATCAGTGGTTGCAGTAATCGGACAGATATTGATAGAGAATTTCATAAGATAGGTCTTAGGTTTAATCATCTAAACTTGAAAGTCTCAGCATTACTCAAAGTAGGGAAACTGTATTATATACCTTACGAAGTGATGCAGTAGGAAATGTTCAGCATCAATTATGAAATATTCTTCTATAAAAAAATTGGCCCTATAATTTATCAAGACTTTTGATCTAATTACCGGTTTATTGGAAATACTAATGACTAGTGGAAAAAGTCAACCACAACCACAAGGAAGCAATCAAAGCAATGTTCAGAAAAGAGAGATGGAGTGTAGGTGATAGTATGGAATTAAAAAATCACTTTGGAGACACACTAATTAAATGCTATATTGTGGAATTTGGATCCTGATTTGAACAAACAAACTTAAACAGGAACTCTTTGAAACAATCAGGAAAATTTAAATATAGACTCAGTATTAGATTCTATTTAGGATTTATTGTTAATTTTTATTGGGTAAATTATCTAAAAAGTCCATATTAATTAGAGATGCATAGTAATATATTTACAAATGGGAAGACATAAAACATTAAGGTTTATTTAACATCAAGCAAAGCAAAATAAAATAAAAACTCTGTGAAGTATATATAAAATGAGACTGGGAACATTTCTTAATCTCTGAGACTTAGTGTTGGGCATTGGATAGACGAGTGTTCATTGCAGTAGTCCACTCTTTACATTATAAAATTTCCATGATGAAAAGGGGAAAGTAATATAATTTTAAGCAGGTCAATTTGAGGTTCCCATCAGACTTGCAGGTATAGATTTTCAGTAGAGCCTAATATAAATAAATAGTCTAGACTTTCAAATTGTGTATGCACTAGAAGTTTATGCAAAGAATACAGAGGGAGAAGTAGTGATCTGAACTCTGCAAACAGCAGCATTTAGAGCGAGGGCAGAGGAAGAGTAGTTATTAGAAGATATTGAAAAGGATCAGAGATATAAGAAGGAAACCAGGATGATATCAGAAAAATGGGAGAGTCATCAATATGCCATTTATGTTACATAGGATAAGTATTGTACATTAGATTTTGAAATTATAGCCCCCCGTTGGTGATCATATTGAGAGGAAGTTTAAAGGAATTATCACAGAGAGAAGAGACTGGAAAGCTAGAGAAGGATTTTGAGGGGACTGGAAAATGAGATATTAGAATTCTATTTTTTAAAAAAGATTGGCTGTGAAAGTTTTTGTAAAATAATGTTTACTTTTGTTTTTGTTTGTTTGTTTGTTACTAAGAGAAGTCAACTATGTAAGGGATGACTCATGGGCGTGGAGACAGATTTACCACAAAGCTGGTGAAACTTAAAGCTGCTCACCAATATGGCTCCTACTGGTAGATACATTTCCAAGGTCCTAGACAGGGCACTTTTAATGTGTGTGCATGAATGTAGGCTTTTATAAAAAGTGGAATATGTAAGCTGTTGTCTGTTACTATTCCAACTTTAATCACATTTTCTCTCAAGTACAGTGGTGTTTGAGCGGCCAGTAGCATTTGTGCAATAGTACTAAAATGATTTTGGATTGGGAATACTATTTAGGTTGAATGGGATATGTTTTATGTAGTCGAACTGGTATGAGTGGTTTACAGGAATACTCCTTCTACCCACTGTGAAAATTCATTATGATGCAAAAGTACAGGTTTATCATTTATATCGTAACTTCTCCAATGGTGCCTGGCCTCAAGAGTATGTGGGAAGTAAAAGAAAAGTAAAATTTTAAATATACAGAACTAGAAACATAAAATTAAAAGTGAAGAATTTGATTTTCATCAATACCTAATCAAAATATCAGTAGTACCCATCAGTAATATACTAGATCTACTATTCATATGTAATATGCATAACTATAAATGTATCAAAAATTTTTTATTTTATGTGAAAATATAATTGATCAAGTTCTCTGTGTTTGTACAGCACAAACCTTTAGTATTATAAACAGTAATAATGTGTGTAGCTCCTCATGTATGAAAGAAATTTAAATAGAAGTTTTTCCAAATTTGTTTCATGGATCTGGATCTAAATATGTATGGGAGCCAAAGGAGAAGATGGGTTATGCAAGAAAGTGCAGTCAATATTTTAAAAAATAAAAATTATGAAAGCTTTTGTCTCTTTTAGCTTTTGCCCAGGGGAGAACAGAAGCAATTGACTTTTAACAACACAGAAATAACTTTCTTCTTAAAAATATTATTTGAAAAATCATATGGTTCAAAGTCCTTAGACACACACACACACACACACACACACACACACACACAGTAGCTTATACATTAAGAATACAATTATGGTTAGTTCAGATCTGATTATTCCTTTCTCTTAAACTCTGTCGCCCACCCCACCCTAACAAGAGAAACATACAAACTGCTCATCCCTTTCCTTCATTTTTTATTTTTGGTATTAAGTCTGGTGAGAAGCCGCATATGAGGATGAAGTCTTTTAAAAAGCAAGAGTATAAAATGTAAGCAGAATGGGGAGTTGTCCTTTGAAAAATTTGAATAAAAGCTTTACTATTTCCTGTGAATTAACCTAAAAAGTCAAATACTTAATTGAAATATTTTGTTGTCGATAAATTATATTAGGTATCTAAAGTTTTTACTGTCATTTCACCAATAGGAGCAAATATTCCATACTCATAAATATACTTAACAGTAAATTAAAGATTGTTAAAGCCACAACCAGAAGGTTAGATCAAGTAGTAATATATCACTAGTACAAAACATTTAAGTTACTGTAGATTTAAAAGGACTAAATTATATAATTATGCAATTTAAAATTTTCAAAGTGTATTTTATTTTAAATTCATAAAGTTATATTTAGAACACAAATCTTTATGCTTAATTATTCATTTAGAAATATAATTATGAGTGTTTTTTGCATACGTTTTTCAAAGGAAAACAGTTTATCTGAATCTTTTCGAAGTAACTCCATTCGATTTTATTAGTTTGATTGTTATTTTTGAAGAGCAAGACTACATATTAATGTTCAGTGAAGGATCCAGAATTAGATCTATTTGTCTTTTGAACTAGAAATAAAGCATGTATTTCCAAGAAAGTTTATCCTCTTACCTTTTCATTTATATATTCAACAACAGTGTAGACATACATGCAAAAATGATTGGCTATGTTTTTTTTTGTAGCACACATTAAATTTGAGAATTTTCTATTTCATTTCACCAATGTAGACAACTTGTTGATAACAGCTATTCAAACAGGTGTGAGATGGTATCTCATTGTGGATTTGATTTGCATTTCCCTAATAGCTAGCGATGATGAGCATCTTTTCATGTTTTTTGGCCATTTATATGTCCTCTAGGGAGAAGTGTCTGTTCAGGTCCTGCTCATTTTTTTATTGTTGTTGCTATTGAGTTGTATGAGTTCTTTGTATATTTGAGATATTAGACCCTTACTAGAGGTGTGGCTTGCAAATATATTTTCCCGTTCAGATGGTTGTCTCTTTACCTTGTTGATGGTTTCTTTTGCTGTGCAGAAGTTTTTAGTTTGATGTAGTCCCATTCATTTATTTTTGCTTTTACTTCTCTTGCCTTTGTGGTCAAATTCATAAAATCTTCTTTAAGTCCAAGAAAGTTTATCCTCTTACCTTTTCATTTATATATTCAACAACAGTGTAGACATACATGCAAAAATGATTGGCTATGTTTTTTTTTGTAGCACACATTAAATTTGAGAATTTTCTATTTAATTTCACCAATGTAGACAACCCAGATGACTTTAGTTCCTATAATTTCTTCTATGCACCTTATTGGTTCACGTCTTATATGCAGGTCCTTAATTCATTTGAGTTAATTTTGGTGTATGGTGATAGACAACAGTCTAGTTTAATTCTTTTGCAGATAGCTTTCCAATTTTCCCAGCACCATTTATTGAAGAGGCTTTCCTTTCTCCACTGTATGTTTTTGGCTTTTTTGTAGAAAATTATTTGCCCATATAAATATGGGTTTACTTCTGGACTCTCAGTTCTGTTCCACTGGTCTGTGTGTCTGTTTTTCTGTCAATACCATGCCATTTTGATTACTGTTCCTTTGTAGTATAATTTGAAGTCTGGCAGAGTGATGCCTCCACTCCAACCCTGTTCTTTTTTCTCAGGAGTTTTGGAAATTTGGGGTCTTTTGTGATTCCATACAAATCTGATGATTTTTATTGTATTTCTTTAAAACATGCCATTAGAATTTTGATGGAAATTGCACTTAATTTGTATAATGCTTTGGATAACAAGTTCATTTTTTTATGTTGATTCTTCCAGTCCAAGAACACAGAATATCTTTCCATTTCTTTGTATCTTCTTTGATTTCTTTTAACAAGGTCTTACAGTTTTCATTATACAGGTCCTTCACTTGTTTTGTTAAATTTACTCCTAGGTATTTTATTCTTTTTGTTGCAATTGCAAAAGGAATTATTTTTTCCACTTTTTTTTTCTGACACTTCATTATTAGAGTATAGGAATGCTATGAGTTTTTGAATGCTGATTTTGTATCCAGAAACTTTACTGTATTTGCTTATTGTTTCTAGTAGTGTTCTTGTGGAGTCTTTAGGGTTTTCTACATAGAGAATCATGTCATCTGCAAATAGTAACAGTTTGACTTCTTCATTTCCTATATGGATGCCTTTTATATCTCTCTCTTGCCTAATTGCATTTGCTAGGACCTCCAATATTATATTGAATAACAGTGGCGATAGTGAATAGCTTTGTCTTGTTCCTGATCTTAAAGGGAAGGTTTTTAGTTTTTCACCATTAAGTATAATGTTGGCTGAGGGTTCATCATGTATGGCTTTTATTATATCAAGGTACTTTTCTTCTATACTGATTTTGTTAAGGGTTTTGATCTTAAATAGATTCTGTATCTTTTCAAAGGCTTTTTCTGCATCTATTGATATGATCATATGATTCTTATTTTTTAATTTGTTTATATGGTGTATCATATTAATCAATTTGCGTATATCGAACCATCCTTGTGGCCCTGGGATGAAGCCTACTTGATCGTGGCATATAATCTTTTTAATATTTTGCTGTATTTGGTTCGCTAGTATCTTATTTAGGATTTTTGCATCTGTGTTCATGAGAGATATTGGTCTGTAGTTTTCTTTTTTTGTATTATCTTTACCAGATTTTGGTATCAGGGTAATATTGGCCTCATAAAATGAGTTGGGAAGTATCGCCTCCTCCAATTATTTTGGAAGAGTTTGAGGAGAATAGGTATTAAATCTGTGAACGTTTGGTAGAATTCACTGGTGAAGTCATCTGGTCCTGGAATTTTACTTTTTGGTAGGTTTTTGATGATTGTTTCAATTTTCATACCACTGATGGGTCTATTTAGATTTTCCAGTTCTTGATTCAGTCTAGGAAGGCTGTATTTTTCTAAGTACTGGTCTATTTCTTCTAGGTTATTCAATTTGGAATTATATACTTTTTCATAGTATTCTTGCATGATCCTTTGTATTTCTGTGGTGTCTTTTGTCATTTCCTCCCTTTTATCCCTGATTTTGTTTATTTGTGTCCTTTCTCTTTTATTTTTAGTGAGTCTAGCCAGGAGTTTGTCAATTTTACTAACTTTCTCAAAGAACCAGCTTTTGTTGCTTTTTTTTCCTCTATTTTTTTGTTTTCAATTTCATTGATTTCTGCTCTAATTTTGATGATTTCTTTCCTTCTGCTGACTTTAGGCTTCATTTGTTCTTCCTTTTCTATTGTTTTAAGATGAAGCGTTAGGTTGTTCATTTGGGCTCATTCTTGTTTTTTTTTTGAGATAGGCCTGTAATCATATGATCTTTCCTCTTATGACCACTTTTGCCATGTCCCAAAAGTTTTGATATGTTGTACTATCATTACCATCCATTTCTATGTATCTTGGTCTTTGTTTTTATTTCTTCTCTGACTCAGTTATTCTTCAGTAGCATGTTGTTTAATCTCCATGTATTTGTGGTTCTTCCTGCTTTCTTTTTCACAGCTGATCTCCAGCTTCAAAGTATTATGATCAGAGAATATGGCTGGTATGATTTCAGTCCTCTTATATTTGTTGAGACTATCTCTGTGTCCCAG
>NW_011888806.1:5231592-5259753 GCF_000151845.1 Pteropus vampyrus | reverse complement strand
TTTTTATAAACATTTCTCTTTGTACTATCATGCTTTCCTTCCCTCAAGCGCTGTGATTAATAAAGTGATTAAACTACTGGAAACAACAGTTTTCATTACTTATTTCATAATTGTGGAGATTCCAGGGAATAAATCCTCTACTATCATCTTTGGTACCAATATCATAAACTCCCCGTGCCTTCAGCTATGCCTTAATGTACTAAGAAGGAACTCAAAACAGTTGATTTACATGGATGGAATAAAAGTCATCAAAAGCAAATATGGTCATATGAAAATGACTAAGAGACAAACAAACAAAAAAAGCATTAGACTGCAAATATATCAATTAAACTGATTACCAAAACAAGTGATAAGTGAGACTGCCCTAGAAATCTAAGTATATGTTCCGTAGTACTAGAACTGTCTAGTAAAATTAAAATCCTATAAAAGCTGATAATAGCACTTCTATTTTTTTTTTATCCCAACTGGATGAACAACTACCTATAGAATCATGATGCAATTGAAAAAATGATTTACATAAGTCTTCGTATTGAGACTTGTGTTATTTTTTAACTTTTTCTTTTTTCATATATTTTATTCTCTATGTATATATGAGTACATAATACATATATAGAAATATAATTAAAAGCTTTGCTATTTTAGTTCTTTACTTTAAAAAGTAATTTTTTGCTCAGTTTTTTTCCTCTCATATGCCTATTGTTCTCTATTCTTTCTTCCTCAAATCAAATGGCCCGAGATAAATGGATGACCTCCAGGAATGACTAAGTAGAATAAACAGCTGCTACCATACCATTTTCAAAATTAGACCTGAAGAAAATGTTTCTTTTCTGTTTGTTTCCATAGGAATACTCTAGATGAGCAATTACTATGTCTTTATCAGCCAATGCCTTATATAACATAACACATCCAAGATACACTTACAAAAAAAAAAAAAAAAAATAGGAATACTCAGTGAAAGAGATAGTTTTCCTTCTATAAACAGGCTTGATTTAGCTTCATATTAAATAGATTTAAGCATAAATTTATATTCTTCCTTTTTATACTCTATCATATATAATTTCACTAATAATTATAATATTCTATTTTTAAATATTTTCTATATTTTTCTTGACAATGAAATTTACCAGTTTATTTATTACATTTGAAATGTGGGAGGTTCACGTCACTAATGAACATGAGATTTTATCCCAAGTTATTGTAGAAAGCGTAAGTAATTTATATTCATGCTGGAATCTATTAGATAAGATTATTTTCCACCTAAACTAACAAGTGCTTATTTCATAAAGGGAATAACATTGTTCTGTCTACATCAGGATTAGAGGAGCGTTTTGGTAGATACACTATTATGTTGCACGTGAACTGCAATGAATGTGTCCTTTTAAATACAGTGGTTAAAATGAATTTATAATCAATTCTTGATCATGCTTGTATTTATAACATAGTTTTTTTTTAATGACACTTTTTTTTTGGTAATGAGTGAAAGGATGAATTATTTAGATTTCAAAGTTTTTTATGCAAATAGATTTATTCATATTTCTTCCTGTTGCAATCTGCCCAGAACAAACATGCTATGTTATATGAGTAAATACACTTTAAATGGCTTGTTCTGGATGTAATTCTAAATAGTACTTGTCTTGTGAACAGTGATCATGGTTTGTATTTGCAAACAGTATATTAGCCTTTTCAAAGACCGTCTTGGGATACAAATGGCTTGGCAAACAACCTGCTTTCCAATGAACTTGAAGTGTGTGTATGTGTGTTTATTTGTCTGTATGTGTGTTTTAAAATTGACCTAGATTACTGAGCAAATTATCGCTCATAGATACAAAATGAGATTTCATACCGTATCTTGACAACTTATTAAAAGAATTAGCAACTCTTGCTACATCTCTGTCAGGAAATTCTACCTTCCTACCTTCTGCCTAACCTAAGGCTTTCTGATTATAGTTTTTTTCCTCTGGTCATTTTCTCAGAGATAGTCACCTGATTCTTTTATATAATTATGATTAAATCATTTTACTATTCTGTCTTATTGGTTGATAAATTCATTACTTAACATCGATATTATCTCTAATACTTTAATAATAAATAACTACTGGTGAGCATTTATTGTTACCTCTTTACTCAGCAACTTTTATGTCTTTTCTCATTATTCTTAAAAATAGCTCTTGAGATACAGATTATAATTTGAAACCAAGCCTGTATAACTTCACATGCAGTAATCCTAACAATTATTCTCATTCTTCTAAACTCTTGCCAAGATTCAAATATTTACCAGTTTAGGCATCCCAAATTTCATCATTGTCTGATGAATGTGTATTCGAAATTGAGTATACTGGGATGATTCTTTTTCATCTCACAGATAATATTGTATAGTTCAACAATGTTCTGGAATGAATAATGTGCTCACTGGTCCTGTTTGTTACTTGCAAGAAGAAAATTGCAGGAAATGCACTTAAGTATCTCTTCTCATAAGCAAACATGACTTTTACAAGTCCCACAAAGAAAATGAAGAAGATAAAAGTTGTGTTCATCAAACTTGTCTAACAAAGTTATTTTGAAGATTAAGTAATGTAGACCAAGCACTTGGCATAGTAAATGCTCTATAAATCGCTGTTACTCTACATACTCTATGTGAGGTTACAGATATCACACTTGTCTATTACTGCATTCCTATCCTTAAGCATGGGTTTCAGTACATGAATTGTTCACAAAATTATGTCTGAAATCAACACAGTAAAGAATGAAAGGTTTTGGAATAAAGGAAAGTCAGAGTATGGTGAGTATTTAATCGTTAAAAGTGTTCATTAAGAGATGAGTTTGAATACAACTTTAGGAAATGTGAGTGACGTGAACTGAGAAATACATTCCACAGCAAGGGACTATTATTTATCTATATCTAAGATGATAAAGGGCTTTTTTCTTAAGATGCAGTGTTTATTCAATTTTCTGTTAGACTTGAAGTTAATGAGTACTTACCTTCTTAAATTTATATAAAGTATCTGTTTTTATCTGTACATTCATTAGTATAAAATGGTGCTTTCAATAGTGACTGAATATTAGCAAAGAAGTAAAACATAGTATTTATTCTTATTAAAATACACATTTTCAAGACAGGTATGATATTTTTTCTGACAATATTGATCTAGTATTCCTTAGGTAATTCATTTCACTCATTCATTTAAGCTTTGATTACTTCCAAGATGGTATTTCGTAATTATAATCATAGACAAGTTATGATTTTAGTTTCCCTATTTATTTGGTTATTTACATTGCAGATAGAAAAATAACTTCTGATTGGTAATATTATGCTTAAAGAATCTTATTAATCACTACAAATTTAATGATTGTCATCACTACCAGTTTAATCACTGTTAGGATATCTGATGTTCTTTTTGAATGATTCAGGCAAATTTCTGTGAGAATAAATGAGAACAACTTTATAAATAATTTTAATGGATTGCAGTCAGAACCTGCCCCACAACTTAAAGACCTAAGAGTAGAAAATTATTTCTTTCTTAAAAACAATTTGCTGTGCATTGTAATTTAGTATGATAAAATTAGAATGCAAAAATATGAATGTGCTATATATGATCGCATGGAAGTTTATGAAGTCATAATTGACCAGTTTTTCTGCTTCTTTTAATAGTAACTGGTTAGGATGTAATTACATTTTTTCATACCTCATTATTTAACTTTAATTTAGAATATCATAACTAATAAGATTCAGGTTAATTTCCTCTCTTAGCTTTAAATTACTATGTCTATAATCCTTTAAATCATAGTCTAAATATCTTTCTATTCTTTTTAAAGTACGTATTTTGAACTTTAATGCAGATATTTTTTAATGTTTTTTTATTTTTTTTTATTTTTATTTTTTAGATGAGGCAACCCTTGGTTGACCTCATAGATTGCAAAGACCTTGTCAGCTTACAATTCTTTATTTTTTATTTCTTTCTTTTACGCCTACAGCACCTGGTCTTCCTAGGTGGTCTCTCATTCAAGTACTAACCAGGCCCAACCCTTCTTAGCTTCCGAGATCAGATGGGATCGGGCTTGTTCAGGATAGCATGGCTGTAGACTAATGAAGACTTGTTTTAACCAAAAGATATTGCGTTTCAGTATAGTAGACTATTTGCGTGAATATTCATATTTCAGGGATTTTTTTCAGATTTGCACTTCATAACTATTTTTATATCAGTGAAAAATTCAGAGAACTAGATATTTCATAAACGGTAATGGCATAGCTACAAGAAATCTCTTCTACATCAAAATATCAATTGTGGCATATGTAGAAATAGTGAAAACAATAATATCAGCTACAGTACTATAGGAAGACATTGAGAATCACTATTAATGTCTGGAAATGGACTCCTTTGAGAAGTAGTAAATTCTTCATTAAAGAAGATGTTCAAACATTAACTAGATGAACCACTCTCAGGGATATCAGAAGAGCTTCAAAAATTGGCTAATTTAATTGTATGTCTAACCAATCATTGAATTTTTCTGTGATCCTGTAAAATGAAAAGAAATATTGCTACAAATTATTATATATTCAAGTGTATGAGTTAAAATACTACTGATTTACACATTATAAAATGTTACTAACACAAATAGTAGTGAGAAAATCAAGAAAATTTAGTCTTTTTATACAATGACTATTTTTAACCTGAGTATAATGACTTTGTCGCTGGTAAAAAAAATAGAAATAAGGAGGTATTTTCACTGTTTTATTAGGATCAGACATAACTCATCTCATATAAACCTCTTTCTCATTCTTAAAACAACAGTATTTTAAAGGTTTAAAACCATTAAAGAAAGTTTGAAGTTTTGGGGAGGAAGATAATGGGAGAGACTGGGCTTGACAAAGATTTTGTTAAATTATATTGTCATCTTAAATCTACTTCATTTACTTTAAAATGTTTTGCTCTTTAATTTGATTGTACTTCAGTAAAATTACAATGTGTGTATTATTTGCTTTGGGAAATTGTACTCTCAAGTCAGACAAGCATAGGTGCAGATTCATTCCTTAGTAGGGTGACTGAGCAAGGAAGTCTTCTAAGCCTGAATTTTCTCATTTGTATAATGAGAATTACAATTCTTCCGTAATAGGGTAGTTGTAAGAATTCATTAAGATAATGTCTCTCCAACCCAAAGAGTTTCTGGTAAACGACAAGCCCTCATAATTGTTTTCTATTACTTACTTTCTGTTTGTGTCCTCTTTTTCACTTCCGTCCATATAGGCTTTTGTGAAAGTCTTGACTTGAGACAAATATGTCTATTAAAAAGATAAAAGCTTAGAATTTTTAAAATGCAAAGTAATTTGTTGGAAATAACTTCCTAGGGAAAAACAAGACAAAAACTGTTCAAGTATCATTTGTTACATTTATCTTGTTTGTCCAGGTTGCCTATAAATAAAGGTATCCTTTGGTCTCTGTTCTATTGGCTGGTCTTTCAAGCTAACAGTTTGATATTTTGGATGGATGCATTAGAAAAGCAGTTTTTATCATGCCATTAAATTCTTGAAATTTGTTGTCATATTTTTAACGATATGTTTGGTAAATTAAAGTGTTGCAATATATAAAGAAAAGAAAGAGAAAAATCAATTTTATTGGAATTCCCACTGCTTTTTTATAAATGGCTAGCTAAATGTTTATTCAGTGAAGTTTCCTAGTATTTAATTAAACCGAATCTTTTTCTTTTATTTTGGAGTGTAGGAAATCTCTGATTTTCTGTCAAAATTATGAATAGGAATACAGGGCTTTTTCATAAACTTGAACACAGTTTGGTGCAAAGATAGATATTTATCCCTGCCAAGAACAGTTTTTGACAATTTTACTTAATTTTTGACTCAGAAATTTCTACTTAGTGTTGTTAAAATAGAGAAATAACGGACTATTCCATAAAAATAATAGTTTTATCTAGTTATCGCTTTTATATACAGTTAATCACAAGCTGATATTTAAAACAAAATGTCTAAAACTAGGTTGGATCTTTAACAGTATAGTTAGCCATGAACTGGACCTCGCATTTCAAACAGGTTTCTCTGTGTAAAAAGTAAAGAAATGAAGTAAGAAAATATTTTAACAATTGATCTTTGACATGCCCTGAAATTTTCTAGAGAAGTTATAATCATTACCTTTAAGTAATAATTTGTTGGTCAAAGAAATCAAGAAATATTTGTTAGAAAAAGATGGAAAATAAAATCACATGAACACTCTAACTTTTTTATATTTGAAAGCTTTTAGACGTGTGGATTTTCCATTGATATAATTAATAGTATCCAATCCACTCAATATGTTCTATAGTCACGTTCACAACAATTCATATTATTATGGAAGACAGTAAGAACTAAAGGCTATTAATTAATATGAGTGCTCAGGAAGAAAACAAACACTTTTTAAAATTGGAAGTAAAGGGAAATTTTCATGATAATTACAAGAGGAAACTATGTTTACATCAATGTACGGGAGTGTCTTGAATGTGCTCAGAGAAACAGCATTGCCTGTCATCTTCACTGAGATGTTGAGAAGATAATTAAAGTTTAGGATACATTGAAAATGCTAAGATGACATAAATACTAAATTACTAATAAACTAACAATCAGAAGGCAGTGATCAATTATAGTATGTGCAGACTTTCTTCTTGTAATAATCATTTTTGCCTATCTATGGAATTTTACCCCTTTTACATTTTCATAGAATTTTGTTATCAGCATTGTGATTATATACATGCATTGTGCCACTTTGAAATAAATAAATAGTGCCATGATAGGCTCATTGTTTTTGAAATTCATTCATTCTACAAATATTTACTGAAGATAAAAATGTGCAGGGTATTATGCTAGACATTGGAAAGGAAAAAGAAATGAGTTTTCCTTGAATACTTAAGGATCCAGGAAGTAGAATAAGACCTATAGTACAATATTCTAATGCAGTTCCTGTATGCCAAACCAATGTCATTTTTAATCCTTTCAAAACCCAAAGCACAAATAGTAATCTCCATTTTGCAGGTCAGGAAATTACCTAAGCTCACACTGCTGATGAATTAGCAGACTGAATGAACAGTTTATGGAATAAGAAAGTCCATTGTCTGTTTACTGTAGCTCATAGTATTCCTTCATATAAATAACCAATTTCATATAGAGAGACCTAAGTTCTGTAGTAATTTTAGAGCACAGAAATGCATAAACTTTAAGAATTAACTCACAAATATTATATTTGTTATCAGAACACTCCAATTATATTAGCCTTAATAAAATTTGACTTTCTAATCATCATATATCTGTTTTACCCACTTCATCAAATGTCTTTTTCATTAAATATTTTTATGTTTGTATTACCTTATGCAATCTTTGAGAGTAATTAAGTTGTTTGTCCCCAAGCCAAGACCAGAACCTGTCGTCAATAAATGCTGAATGAATTAATGAATGGATTACCTTTGGAACGGAATGTTCTTATTAAGCACCAGAAAGTAATGATTTTTCTAATATCCTTGGTATAGGAGAACATTTCATATTTGCACATTAAAGAGAACACGAAGAAATGACAAATAGTGTCAAAATTAATCCCGACAATGAATTTCTTTGAGTTTGAGTTTATCGTAATAAATGGTAGTAAAAATCAACAATGCATTTTGTTCAGTGGTTCTTAAAGGAAACAGTTTGGAAATGTGTGGTATTTTGGTTAACATAGCCATTAAAGGTTTTTACCAGTGGTGTGAGAACTATCTCAAGGGTTGATTCCAACTCTACATATTGCTAATCGGTAGCTTGAAATTGGCCATGGTGGTAGTATTTACACCTTAGAAATGAACAAACTCTACAAAATCTGGACTTCTTTTTGAGAGAGAGGCAGAAAGAGAAAGAGAGAGATTCCACAGCACTGGTTTATATATTCATGCTTAGCAAGCAGGATCAAGGGATGCTAACTATTTACAATTCTCAGGAGAGTTTCTCATAAGAAAGTATTGCCCTATTTTAATAATTATCAGAGCTTAAGACTCATCTCCATTTGCCATGAAAGAAAAATGCAATTTTTGCATGACTTTAAAACAATGATTTTTTTCCAAGAATTCAACTGCCATGTAAACTGATAAAAGACAATTTTGCCTAATAACCTTTGAGAAAGTCTCTTTACTGAGGGAAATGAAATTTATCGTTTTTGAGTCCCACAATACCCCGTATCAGTTTTCCTTACAGCTTGATTCTATGTAGGAGTACACGTCAGAGGATTTCAGCTCTGTCTTCTGTGTAGTTGTTCTAGAGCATTTGCATATTCAAATATATACCATTTTATCATGAAAAACTTTCTTTTTTGTCTTTATAGTTTAGTCAATGCATTATATTGATTTTTTTAAGTCAAATGTACATAGATGGTTACACTATTTGTGAACTACACTTTAACCTATTAAAGGAACCACTGACACAGTTCAATCTCTTTGTTTTCATGAAGTCGGACCTGACAAAGGTCACAGAACCCACTGACTTTCCAGGCTATGTTAATTTATCTATTTTCCATTCACTTTGAGTAAACAAACCCTGTGTATAGCCAGCCTAATTTGTAATAATAAATACATACTATTAGTAAAAGTGTACAAGTAGTTCTCCTAAACTTACAGCTAGTAGAGACCTTGATAAAATTCTACTGGATTTGAGCAATAATATTTCATTTAAATCAAGCTACATTCTCTTTTTCAATGACATAGAATCTGTTTATCAGGTGCAAAGCCCAGTCATGATGCTGCTACATTTAGACTTTATTACATTTTTATGGTACCCTGAAATATATCCTGAATTCCATACTTCAAATTAGTGTAATACATTTAAGATGCTAGTTTCTTCGAGTTGAAATGACTGACTCATGTAACCACCTAGGCACAAGTCACTTACCCAAATATGTTAGCCACTGTGACTGCTGCATATTAACCTGACTTTTAGCTTCGACTTTTACCTATGTGTGCAAACTGGAAAAAAAGAATGAAATGGAAAAAAAAATTTTTTCGAAGCTGCTGTGTCAGTTAAAGCAAGTGAAAACAGTGTGTGGTAGATGCATAAAGACTATTGCTCTATTGCTAAAACTTTAGCACTGCACAGTAAAGAAAAAAATGGTTTTGTATTTTAGGTTCCTATTGATGACTGCCTATGAATATCATAGCAATGCTATCTTAAGGAAGATAATTCTTCTTTTTCCAGTTTTCTTTTAAGTCACATCTAAGAGTAGAATGAAATTAGAATAATGCTTTAATATATAAGTCCATTGAATTCAGGTTAAATTAAAAACCTCTGGCTGATTTTTCTTTAAAACTTGCTTCTGGATTTTGTCTTGTGCAATGAGAAAATGTTGCCTGAATATTTACTTGCACTTGAATTGCCATACTTTAAAGTTGCTGAGGAAGCAGACAAGTTCAAGTTCCAGAATTTAAAAGGTTTGACATTTCAAGCACATATGTAAACAGCATTTATCAAAATAATTTTGATGGTTGAAATCAAATCTGTTGGATTGTTTCTTATCTCTCTATTGTAACAGGTCCAAAGCTAAAATTCACACATGATTTAAATGTAAATATTTTATGTAAAATGCAAACATTACATTTATACAAATGTAAATCATATTATTGTTTCTTAAGTATTACCTGATATTACATTAATGTAGTAGTAAACTGCTCTATTCTTTGCTTAGTTGTAATCCTCTGATGTTCTTTCCTTGGAACTTTTCTAATATAGTCAATGCATTATTTTGAATATGATGCTTTTTTTTCTTTTATGTAACTTCAGTAAAATGGGTTTTTGATTCACTTGGTTGTGTACTTTTTATATATTCCAAACCAGCCTGAAATCTTCTTCTTCCAAAGTTTCAAGTCCTTCAAGGATTTTCAGAGTATTGAGCATATGCTAACACAAAATATGAATCTCCAAATAGGAAATGTTACTAGCACTGTTTACAATTTATTTTTCCTTAATACCATTTTATTCTAGGAGCCCCTCAAAAGATGTTCTTCCATCAGCCAAACTTTCAAAATATTGCTCATTTATGTGACTCATTTTTCCTTCCTTCCTTCCTTCCCTCCCTCCCTCCCTCCCTACCTCCCTCCCTGCCTTCCTTCCTTCTTTTTCTTTCTTTCTCTCTTTCTTTCTTTCTTTCTTTCAAGTTTCAGATATGCAAAGGACTAGCTTCCCCATCATATTTTAGTTTTTCAGGAAAGGGCTATATTCTTTTCTTATGTCTGGCAAAGTTAGAAAGCTATTTAAACTTGTTGATTTGGCTCTTTATTTACTCATGAAGGAGATGCCTTTCCCTTCAATTCATACGTATATGTAAATGATAATTTACTATAGGTAATATTTTTCAAAAGCAGCCAAGAGAAACTGACATGCAAAAGAAAGGCAGGACATTGTCCGCTTCATGGAGTTGACCTCTTAGATTATCTTTTATTATTAGACATTTCCCCCCATCAAGCTGTGTGCTCAGAAAGATCTCTGTGTTGTGAAAGGCAAAAACTCATAAAAATGGTTTTGCACTCTGGCATTATGACATTACTACATTTTGCCATTAAAAAAAAAAAAGATTTATTTCATCTTGTGACCATGTATTGGGTAACTAAAAAGGAAGTTCTCGTATTTAGAATCATGTGATGAACATGTGTGCCATGCATATGCAATCATGTTTTTTATAACCAACCATAATATAGGGTTTTTTTTTTTTAAAAAAAAAAAAGCACTGAGATGACCCTTTGTGCATTTCCTAGTTGGAAGTGGAATTTAAACTACCAGTAAATACAAAATTGAGGTGGAAAGGCATGTTTTTAATTCCTAGCCCTTATCATTATAGAATATCTTTCCTACAGAGGAAAATAATCAGTAGTGAACATTAATTTGTTCAGAGAAGAAGGACCTTGAGGACACGTTATATAACCAGTTTAAGAAGTGGAACACATAATAATCTCAAGTTCCATCCATAAAATTATAAGGCTAAGCAAAATAAGTCAGAAAAAGCTGAGAACCATATGATTTTACTTATATGTGGGATATAAAACTGAAAGTAACAAATGAAGAAGACAAATAAAAACTCATAGACACAGACAACAGTTCAGTGGTTGCCAGAGGGAAAGGGTGGAGGGGAGGTAGGTAAAGGTAAAGGGGTCAAATGCATGGTGACAGAAGGAAATTTGACTATGGGTGGTGAACACCCAATATACAGATGACATATTAAAAAATCGTACAGTTGAAGCCTACATAATTTTATTTACCAATGTCACCCTGGTAAATTTAATAATAATAATTTTAAAAAAGCACAATGTAAAAGACTTCAACAAGGATGCTTAGGGCTAAATCCCAAAAGGTTTTTAAAACCCCTTAAATCCCTCCTGCACTAAACTAAGGTCAGGATTGTCCCTGGGTCTCTAGGCTGAGATGTTTAGAGAGGCTGGGAGCTAAGTAGACAAAACAGAACTAGAACCTAAGTCTTCTAAGTCTTAATCTTGAGTGCTTTGAGAGTTACTGCTCTAGAAATAAAAGGGTCTTAACTTTCAATCAGCATTTTTGGTATCTAGCTATTTGATATCTAACCATCATATTTTGTCTCATTTTGGGTAACTGTGTATAACTATGTATATTATGAAGAAAGTAATACTATGTGCAGATTGTTATTATAAATATATACATACATATTCATTCTGTGAGATATGTAAATATGTATCACTCCGTGAAGTCTGGCACAGAATTAGCTTTTCATCAGTGATAGTTATTAAATATAATATTAATTAGCAGTAATAAATCTTCTTTACTGAATATATATCCTCAGATATAGAATTATAATAGTTCTAGGATTGAATATTTACAGTTACAGATCAGGTACTGTACTAAAAATATATAGTCATCTCATTTTAAAATATATTGTCTTTAAATATGTTGCTTAAAACATTTTAAACAATCAGAAAAAATTATTTGAAAATGTTTTAGAATTGTAATTATTTAGCAAACAAAGAAAAAGTAGGTGACTGTGAAATTTTTAGTTTATATACTTACAAAATAGCAGCAAAAAGAAACCTGACAAATATTTAAAATTTAGTTTTATAAAAACTGGAAAGTAAAAGAGTTAACTTTGTTATTTGGGGTGCTAGTTAAAGACTCTGAAGGGGAACTTTTTTATCCCTAGTTTATTGCTTTCATTATATGTCAATATACCATAGACATTTACAGGTTGTAACTTCTTTTCGTTCTCACACATAATTTGACCTTACAAGTAGGATAGACTTAATTGAGGATATAAAAATGAAAACCTTAGGGGAAATAACTGCATGATGACACAGTTCAGAATTCTAAAAATGAAGGAAGAAAATGAGCAAAATATGGTTAAAAATAAATTTTAAGAGAGTAGATTTCAGCAGACTTAATCTATTACTTTGAAATGGAATAAATTTTAAAAATAAATAAATAGAAAAATAGCTTACAAGATCTGAATTCCCCTGAATTTCAGACAATAGAGTAGGTTAAAAAATAAAGTACATAAATTCAGAATGGTACAAGAGACAGAAGGATAATTTGGAATAATGTAACACTGAAAGCGTATGTAGTAGAGGAATAAGAAGCTTACTCAAATATAACCTCACTTCTGTATGGGGACAGGGAATGGAACTAACTCTTATCAATACTTCATACTGTGTAAGACTTACGCCTTCCCCATTTCATATAGCATCTAACCCTTTTTTCTTTCTTACACCACCAAATGCCAGGAAAGAACAATGCACAGTGTTACTGTCCTCCCATCTCATTCACTGCAATATTCTCAGTAACCTGTCGTTTTTCAGTGCCTCTCCTCTTCCTTTTGCCAGTCATACTAGAAGCCTCCTATTTCACATATCAGATAAGTGCTTTTGAGTCCTTCTCATACTCAATATTTTATATGAAATATTGTATAAAAGGAAAAGATATGTTTTTTACCTTTTGTTTTCTGGAAAAATGTTCCCCTAAGTTCTCATAACACTACTCTCTCCTGGTTTTCTCTTTCATTCCTGCTGCTCTTTCTGTCTCCTTTCAGATTACTTCTCCCTTTCCCATTCATTCATTGTTAGTGTTCTTCAGATTCTGACAGAGATCCTCTTCCTTCTCATTCTGCAGGCGTTTCCAGGGTAATCTTCTACACTCCCATGGGTTTAGGAGCTGAAGGCTTCTAAAATGACACCTCTTTCTCAGACTCTGTCTTTTTGTCCTTCAGACACATATATCAATTTCATACTAAACTTCTCCTAACCCACAAATTTATTATTTTTTCCTACTGTCCACAGAGACATCATGCTTTGAGGTTGGTCAAACTCCTTAGCCCTCTTTCCTTTTGACTCCTCATCACCTGACTAATCATGAAGTTCTGTGGAATCTGACTTGAGTCAGCTTACTGCTCTCATCCTCACTAACTCTCTTAATGCCATCCTTCAGTTCTCAAGCTTTGCAGGCACTTCCTACAGGAAGATCTCCCTTATTCTCAGCTGAATCAGGTGTTTGTGTTAATTTCACTTACAGTACACTCTACTTCATTCACTGTAGTAATTGCATTCTGCGTTGTACTGACATCTGTACTTTACCATGTCTCTCATTGGAATGTTATGTAGTGAAAGTGAGAGACTGTGCTTATTTGTGGCACTAAGATATCTTCTGTATCTAAGACATCACCTGACTCATAGAAAGCACTTAAATATTTGTTCAATGTGTCTTATATGTTACACATTTAATTTAAAAAGAAATTAAAGAATCTAAGATACATTTTAGCCTGAGGCCTTTGGGAAAAAAGATGAAAAGAAAGAAAAAAGAAACCTAGCATTTAAGGTATTTTTCTCAGTATTGTTTGTATGACCTGCATTTAAGAAGGATGATGACTCAGTTTAGGTTACAGATAATTGTTTCTAAAATCAATTAATCCATCCATCCATTCATCTATACATACTTTTGTAGCTTATAAAAGGATGCTACTGATTCTTCTTAAAAATGTAGTGGTCATGTCTACATCTAACATGAGGATTGATATCCTATGTAACCTACATGAACTCACGATGTGCTAACAGAATCAAATGACTCTATTCTCTTAATAAGATGTGCTATTCAATGTTCTTTATCTTCTTTATAGAGAAAAATTCAGTGATAACCAACATATTATTTAAAAGAACTCTTTAAATCAAATGAAACATTTAATGAATGATAATTTTCTAATGGAACCACCATTAATTACAGTAAGAAAGTTAAATATTTTATATTTTATGTAAACTGCCAGAATAAGACATTGATAGGCATACATAGAGTAGACAGCTAAAATGATTTTACTGTACAAAAAGTAAAATTCCATGGCCTACAAAAATGCTTTGTTTCAGTACTTTGTGATTATAATCAAGACTTATATTCTTAGAATCTATTTTTTAATTTTTGACGAAGTTTAGCCAAATTTAAATATGGACACATAAGTTACATTTCGTGTTTCTACAGTATTTATGAAATATGTAACGAACATCTGTGAAGTGTAGGATAATTCTAATTTACAAAACAAAGAACTTTGTAACACACATTTAGTTTATGTCTCTATGTTAAGACCTGTCAACTCATTATTTTAAGTCCATATTTTGCAGATGTTCATTCCTTACCTACCATTAAATGTTAACATAATCTCTTACTTAGAGAGTTGAATAGATTTAAAGACAACACCTTTTTGAAAAAATCTTGAGTATAATCAGACTTTCCTATGAGAATAAATGTAACTCATATTTATTTATGATTGTTTATTCTAAAAATATTCAGACCAATTTAGCAGGGCTTTCTATCTGGGGCTGTGAAGAGCTTGCTCTGGGAGTTTTGTTTTCTCAACCTCTCTAGTTTGAGGGCACCCTCACACTTTCAGGGCACTTTACAGCACAAAGAATAACCTAATAATACTTTTCATGTGTCATAACTATGATGAAATAAAAAGAAGAATCAATTATACTGCAAAGTGCCAAAATCAAGAAGGAATGGAAACATATAGAATCAAACCAGTCCAGTGCTCTTGGATTTTCTCATTGGATCGTTCTGTTCTATCCACATTCGAAACTCTTAATTTTGAACTTAATTCACTGTGATAAGATAAATAATATTCATATGGAAAGGAATGCATCAGATTGATTAAAAAGTATAAGACTACAGTTTAATTTTAGACAGTTATATTACAGAGACTATTCTCAAAATTTAAAAACATTTAAAATCAGTCAACTTTCCTAAAGCAATTAAAAAAATAATTTTATGATCCTGTTTGTTCCTTTTTCATTGAATTAATCACCACAAATAAAGTTTCACAAGATAGTGTACATATTGATCTCTATCTTAAACTTTTATTTGCCAGATTTTCCTTCCTCCGTGAATTGGAAGGATAGATGGTAACATTTTTATTTTATGAATGATGATGTCCAGAGAAGTTAATTATTTGTATTCTAATTAATATTCCCATGGGGGAAAAGAATTGATCTACCATATAATCCAGCAATTCCCTTACTGGATATTTGCTCTAAAGACTTGAAAACCCATATCCAAAAAGATATTAGCACACCGATGTTCATAGCAACATTATTCATGGTGGCCAGGACATGGAAGCACCTGAAGTGTCCTACGATAGATGATTGGCTAAAGAAGCTGTGGTACATATATACCATGGAATTACTCAGCCATAAGAGGAGATGAAATACTGCCATTTGTGACAACATGGATGAACCTCATGGTAATCATGCTAAGTGAAATAAACCAGACAGAAAAAGTTGAAAATCACATGATATCACTTACATGTGGGATATAAACTTAAAAACAACAAATGAAGAGGACAAACAAACAGAGACTCATGGACATGGGCAATAGAATAGTGGTTACCAGAGGGGAGTGGGGAGGAGAAAGAGGGGAGATAGGATAAAAGGGGTCAAATATGTGGTGATAGGAAGAAATCTAACTATAGGAGGTGAACACACGATGTAAATATATATATGCCTTACTGTCAAATTGTACACCTGAAACTTACTTGATTTTGTTAACTAATGTCACCATAAAATAAATTATAATATTAATAAAAAAATAAAAAATGGAAATGTCGTAAGATAACTATTGTATGTAAAGAGATATAAAACATTGTCATACAGTATGGGATCTATCCCAGATACACCAAAGCATTTCCATTTATCTTCTCTAAAGCTAACTTTATCATCTATAAAATGCAGCTAATAATACCTTCCCATCTCAGTGACAGATATATTGGACATTTTAATATCCTGCAGAATTAAATTAGTTGTATTCATTCATTCATTTATTCATTCATTTGTGCAACAGACACTTATTGCCTAAATGTACAGGCAATAGTATAGATGTTGGAGATAAATTAATAAACAAATTGTGTAAAAAGGTAGTTTACAAACCACAAGACACTACTACAAAATAAACAACATCATTATTTGTAATATCAGAGAATTATAAATATGTCACATTGATGGAACTAGAAGTTGAAAATTGCTGCAGTAGTCCAGGCATGAAATGAGATGGACTTGGATTGGGAAAATGATGATTGTGATAGATGAGATTTCATAGTTATGAGTAAGAAAATTAAGATATGGATCTCTCTCAAATAGAAAGGAATAGAGGAAATAAGAAAAGCCTAGTGTGATTTTTAATCCTGAGACAATGACAAAGGTAGTAGGAACGTTGAGAGGTAGACCATTCGGTGGAAGCAGTGACAATTTTACTTCTGATCAGGTTAATTCTGAGGTGATGGACACAAGATGAAAGAATTTTCAAAACTAGAGTTAAGAAGAAATCATAGTGTCATATACTTGGAGTAAGAAGCACTTAGCTATGAGGAAGAATTAGCTATCTGATGAAACACTGAAAAGGCCAAAGACTGAACTTGAGAGAATGTTTATGCTAGGATGAAAAATGGGCAAAGGAAAAAGAAAAGAGAATAATGATATTTTCCCAGAAGCCTATCAAGGAAATAAAAGAATATATGTCAACATTAAAATTAGTAGAGAAGCCAAGAAAAGTGGGTCCTGAAGAGAAAACTCAATTTAAAAATAAAGATTATTTGTGACATTTGATAGGATAGTTACAATAGAATTATGGCAATTAGAAAAAGTGCAGTGGGTTAAGGAAGGAGGGATTGAAGAGGAGACAGTGACAGCAGAAGTTTGAAGCTAAATAGTGTCAAGGAATAGAGATTCAAATGAGGAATTAGATAAATGACAGGCAAAAAACAGAAAGACCTAAATCCAAGGAGAATGTAAAGGTTGCTGTGAGAGGAAGTTCTCTTAAGATAGGATGCATTGAGTTCCAAAGCTTAGCTAGAATAATGACTTTTAAGCATCTAAAGGAAAAGATAAGAAGTTCTATAACATATAGGTAGTGTGAAGGTTTGAGGAAGAAACAAATAATGTCCCAGATAAATGGAGGCCATGTTTCAGCTTTATTACTGATTAAAGTTGAGTTAGAGAACATGGGGCATTGCTTAGAATGACAAGCATAGTAGGCTTCTTAATTTTTCACCCTGGAATTACATAGACTACACATTTCAGACACACTAGAACAGGTCCAGTGTTTCCGCTCTTTGTACTCAACTAGGTCTGTTCCAATGAGTTTACCACAAGGTAGATCAGAATAGATCAGAATGTATGCTTCTGTGGGGAAACTTGCTCAGAAACTTAATGAAAGAGAGAGAGAGAGAGAGGAAGAAAGGTGGGAGGGAGAGACAGGCACAACCAGACCTACTCATTTTCTTCTTTGAAATCACCTATGAGATAAATTATTTCTTCTTTGGGTAGGAAGGTGAGAGCAAGACTGAGAGGCCATACTTTTCCCTTTTTCGAAAGGCCCACCATTTTTGGAACTAAGAAGAAGGGTTGATTATTACTTGTACCTTACTATCCAAGAAGGTCCTAAGTTTGTTCCAAGAATGTATCTGCATTTGGCACTTTGTGTAAGACATAATACATCATAGGATTCCTGTATATGACAAATTTTATAATGTGTGTAATTTTTTCCTGGTTTTATTAACTTTCTTTGCTAGCACAAGGAAGAGTAATTTCTAGATAAAAGCTGAGGAGTGATGGTTTAAAGCCTTGATCTGGACACAGCATGAACAAAGGCTTTCTTTATTAGGCTAAGACTCTACCTTATTTCTTTTGGAGAATTTCATGCATAAATCTTTTTCTATTTGTATATGTACATAATCCTCAGCAACAAAGAAATGAGATCTGTATGTATTTGTATAAAACATAAATTTTATATACAATATTTTAATTCTCATTTATTAATTGAATAATTCACATTGATCCTTTATATTTATTATTACTGTCATACTTCTCTGACTTCCAAAATATTTATTATTAACCCTTTATCCATCTTGAATCATGGTATCAGGATATCTTGATTGGAGGGGTTAGCCAAATCTATTTAAACCACAGCATATTTAACATTATGTTAAACATGAAAAAAAATTACAGAGGTACATGTTACTGCTAACCTGACTGCAAAGAGGAAAGCAAGGACTGATAATACAGGAAAGTGGTTGTCCCTGACAGGGAAGCAACTGATGAGGTCGGAAAGGTGCACTTAGCTAGATGCCATGCTGCTGTAATATTCGAGATCTTAATATAATTAGTATGCTTATTAATGTGAGGTGGAGCCTATAGTGATAGAGTTTGTAAAAAAGATGATACAGATAACATGATTTTGAAAATAACAAAGCATCTATTCCAAAGTCATAAGTGTCACATGAAATCTGACTTCCAATTTTTTGAAGCCCTTTTAAGTATGTATAGTTCTGTACAAGTATAAAAGCTCACTAAAGAAAATTGCTCCAAATTTATAGGCAAAATGAGAAAACTATTTGGGAAATTCTCATTTAGGAAATTTTATGTCAGAGATATGAAAATACATCAATAAATGCTGAGATAACTTATTTAAGTAATTTGCTTTTCATTGTGACTCTTGGATATTATTAAGCTATTTGAAGCTAATATAATTTTTGATGGAATAAAAACTACACATGGGTCATTTTTTACTTTACCTAAGATATTTTGTTTATTAGAGTGGACTAATATGCAAAAAATTATAATAAAAGTGGAGATACTGGCAGTAACTACTCAGATAAATGACCACTATAAATTTTCTTTTCAATCCCTGAATTCAATCCGAATCGAGAGACTGATGAGCCGACATACTTCTAGCTCTTCGATTATATATTTGTGCCATTACGGACACTCATTTTATACTACTGATATTTAGTTTTCTCACTTCCTATTCCTTGCTTTGAATTATTTATGGTAGATTGATTTATTATATGATCAAAGAGTCAATGAAGGCATTTATGAAATAAAAGACAGCAAAGATTAGTTGTAATTGTTTCACAAAATTAGTGCTAAAACTGTATGTTTTTCAAAAGTGAGAGATGGATAATTCTGAGTGTGGCATCTAGTTATGAGAGTTGCATGAGGAGAAATTTGGAGGCATAATACCTTAGGTACTGAATGACGGAGAGTCTTGAATGCTAAATTGAGGAGTCAGATGATGTCTTTAATATCTTTATGGTATGGAAGGCATAGTTTGTATGAGAGAATGACTGCAGAGCGAGACTAGACAATAAAAGGTCAGATTAAGCCATGAGAGATAACTGCAGTTAGGGTTTGGGTTGAAGTAAAGTAGAAATAGGACATAATGTAACTGGAGATATAGAAGGATAATTTAGATCATGCAAAACTATAAAGTTAAGAGAAAAGAGCATTCTAAAATGGAAGAGGTAGTTTCAGAGTTAAAGCTACAGAGATTTCAAGTACTATTTGGGAAGAAAATGAAGCTTAACTTCAGCAGTGTTAAAGATTATACCAGATTGCAAAAGAAATGGAGGGAAAAGATGGTGAGAAAATAAAAGCATCTGGCATACATCATATCTTCTAGAACTTTGGCAATGAAGAAAAATAGAGAAAAATCTTCCTAAAATATTGGGATGAAATTTACTTAATTGCATGTTGGCAACTTCCCGAGGCTCTTTATCTTCTCATTGATGGTTTGTCAAAAGTAAAGACAGCTTTTTTCACATTTCCTGTCTTCTCAATTTGGTTTCTAAGCTATGTTGAAGATGGAGTTATCTTCAGATTTCACAGTGTGATGTTGCATATTGGACCACAGATGCTTCTCACTTGTGTTAAGCTTTCTTATTATTTTAACTTTTTTTCTTTTTTCTTGTAAAAGTTTGTATTTCACACTTCTCACTTTTCTCAGTTGTTAGAGGCTGCCACAGTGAGTTCTGAATTCTCTGGCAGATGGGCCTCAGGAATAACTGCTAGAGAGTCCCTAGGTTATAAAGATCTATATTCTTTACTCAATTGTGGACAATATATGTCCTAAGGTGAGAAAAAGGGTCACTAGCATAAAGGCATTTTGAAAAGGATTTCTCTGAAAAGTCATCAAATTTTAATAACAAAAGCCAAGAAAAAAGGATCACTCTATCTAATAAAAATTTCCAAAGTTTAATGCCCATTTTTTATGTCCTTTGCATAATTAAAGATTGATTTCTTCTTTCCAGATACAAGAGTCTTAATTTAAAAAATTAAAAGCATATTTTATAAACAAAATATACATAAATGCATTTGCCTCTCTATCTAATCGTCACACTTAATTAAAAAAAATATATTTTATTTGAAATGAAAGACAGATTTTTTCTTTAATTTTTGCAATATATTAGTAATCTGGTATTGTCTAAAAATTACCCCAAAACTTAATGGCTTATTACAACAAATATTTATTATCTCTTAGTTTCTGTGGGTCAGGAATCTGGGTGTCCTATAATTATTGAAAATATGTTGTATACTTTGCATAGAGTCACAGAACCAGAATAATTTGTAATTGTATTCCTATAGTTAGTCTATTCCTTTTCAACACAAATCTTGAGAATGGAGTTAAAAATTTGGCCTGAAAAATTCCTTTATTATAGTTTTGGAACCAAAGAGTTTCCTATATTTAATTCAATCCTCTCCAAAATGCTTGGCATTGCATAGCATTGTTCCTTTGAGATGAAGTGGAACATTATACATATCACTTGAAAAATCCCTTTTTGTAAAACGCCATGATATATACACACCTGAGTGGGGAGTTTAAAATAATGGTGGAAAGACATTAATTGGAAAGCTAACACATGTCAGTATATTATAGCCATGGGGATGAACAGACTGTATTTCAAAGGTGTCATTCATTTTCCTATTCAAAAACTTTAATACCATCGCATTCCTTATTTTAAGTAAGGCCAGACTCCTAAGTTGAACTTTAATGAAACTTATAGTGAGAATTTGCACTATTTTTCTTATAGTAAATGCTAGAAGCACTGTTTTTCTTATAGCAGTATAAGAAGCATTTACTCCATGTAAAATTTACTTTCATTCTTTAAATATTTAATTTATTCTTCAAGCCCCTACTCAAATGTATATTCTCCAACAAGACTTTCCTGGTGAGCCCAGCTGGTCATAATCCTCCCACTTCTGATCTCTCCAGTAAGTCTTTGTTTTTGTTTCTTTGTGGTTTTTTCAAAGGCACCATCAAATACTGCCTTTATGACAGTTGGGTTATCTGTGTGTCACCAGATCATAATTTTCTCTAGGTATTTGTGTTCACAATATCCAGCACTGCACTTTACACATAGGGCACATTTAATAAATATTTGTTGTAAGATAGATGGAAATAATCCATTACTAAAGCTGATAGTGTCCCTAGAGCAACTGATCTCAAAAACATTCGTGGCAGAGGTCAACAGAAGATGAGACAATGACTGGTTTTATATCTCTTAAGAGCTGAATAAAACCTTTAATTAATTTATCGTGGCTGAAAACCTATTCCATATTCATTTAAGCATCAGCACTTTTCCAGTTTTCAACATAATTTATATTCACCTTCTTTTATAAAATCTCCTAGGAACAGATTGTCTGTTCCATTATTTATACCAGTTTCCATAACCTATAAGTGAATTATTCCTATTTTGATTAATTTAATCTTGTTATATATCAACGGTATGGTAGATGTTTTTCAAATATACTTTCATACAGTTATGTTATACATAGCATTTACTAATATGTGCTTTTAAAGCAAAGCATACATATGTGTAGAATTGCTATGCAGACATCATAATATCAAGAATTGGTAGGCTGGTTATTGACAACAATTCAGTGTCTAATTCTGAGAAAGGCATTTTTTTCTTGTTCTTACTATTCTTATTAATTCTACCAAACATTTCATTATCTTCCATAATCAAAGAAAGTTGGAGTAAAAATATCAAACTTAGGAGGAAATTAATTCCATTAAGGCTGCTAGCTACACATACTAAAAGAAAAATCAAATATCTCCACATAAGAAATTATAAATTCACATATTGACACAGGGACCAATTCCCCATTTCTAACTTGGCTACAGTATCCCCTGCTCGAGTGATAGGTTTGTGTACAAAGAAGAGGGGAAGCCGTTAACAGTTATTGAATGCCTGAGCCCCAGTCATAACCCACCAGGACTGGAAAGTGCTCACGTGTGTGGAGAACCATTATCATTTCCTAATAATGAATTTTAAGTTTTTATCAAAATTAAGCTTTGTTTTCAATTTGATTAAAAGTCAAAAAGAATCAAATATTTTATTTACTTCAAAAGGAATTTTCTTTATATTTTCCTAATGTCTGTATTAGTAGCAATTTTTGGCTTTATATTATTGCTAAACAAATGAAATATTGAAGGGAAATGATATTTTAGGAGCTCTAAGTGAGAAGTAAGTTTCTTCCTACTGCATAATCCAAAATGGTGCAGCCCTGATGAAGGACAAATATGGAGAAGGGAGGAGATGTGAACCTGCTTGGTTAGATGCAGTTAGACTCATCGTGTAGATAGATGCAAGGTCCCAACCTAATCCTTACTCACATGCTCTGGAGAGAACCTCTCATTGGGTCCCCTTCTCCACACACACATCTGGCATCCTCAGCATGGCAGGGGGTGTGCAGTTGCCATTAGGTTTTATAATGAAGTTAAAGAGCAGTAATTCTGTTCCTCTCTCTTTCGAAACCTTTTGTAACTGGCCACACTCTTCCAAGGCAATCATATTTTATAATTTTTCACCAGCCCACACCTTGGACTTTAGGAAAAAGAAGGATTGGATGTTGTTTTGAAGCTAAACTGCATAATGCTAAAACCTCTTGTGATATATTTTTTAAATCTTGTATTGATCATTGTTTCACAAAGATGTGATGTCGCTATATGCCTTTGTTTGGATCTGTTTACCTGCCTGGTATATTCTCTCTTTACTCATTTATACCCATTTGTTTTTCTAGATATTGTTCAAGGCCACCTTCTCCATAAAGTTTTCTAATTTTTATACTCTACTTTTAGCGAATCACAACCCCCTTTGAAATCTTTTGTAAGTATTGCCTGTACCTCGTGCTAGAGATAGCCTAGTTTAGCATGGTATTTCCCAAAATGTCTTTTGAACTTGCTAATTGAAATGGAATTTTGGAAGTGAAATTATTTTGAGAAATGCCACACATTCTATATCACTGTTGGGTACTTAAAAAGTATATTGGCATATCAAAGGCTTTGGAAAGTCCTGCATTAGAGAAGTTTGTTCAAATTGTTTAACTCAGCCTTTTTAAAACTTTTACAACATTTCATCTTTGTTTCATGTAATAACTATTACCTTCCTACAGAATATGCTTGAGAAATGCTAGAGAAATAGACATGTATACAGATTTTCGGGCCAGATAACTTGTGTTTGAACATTACTTCTGTGGTTTACTAATTAATCTCATGATATTTACCTAATTCTTTTAATCTTCTGTTTTTGCATTTGCAAAATATTTCATATAGAGTAGGTAGCACAAATAGGTTAATATGCTTCTTCCACATTCTGTTTCTGCTGTAGGCCCTGAAGTTAAATTATTTCTTGGAGCCGAGTATATTCTCTTTGTGGAGGCAAGATTGTGAGAATCTTTTAAATATTTGGTACAATCTTGCACAACCTAGGAACAGAAAAATTAGGTTAGCCTGAACAAAGCTTCATAGTGTGGCTACGTTGTTTTGTTTACATTCAGCATTTATGATCTAAAAGATATATAGCTATTAGATTCATTGAAAATAATATTTTCTGCATTAGTCCCAATTTTGAATGCCCCACATCACTATTCTCTTATAATAACCATAGAATTGAAAATTGGTGACTTTTTTGAGTTGCTTATATAATCTCACCAATATGTTCAACTTCAATTATTTCAAATACCGAAACTGGTTATTCTTTTTACTGTTATTCTTATTACTGTTACATACCTAGAAGATGATAGTATTCTAGTGGTACTATGACTTTGGCAGTTTGATAATTCAAAATATTTATAAAACTATTATTGTGAGAGGTTTGGTGTCCTCTAGAAGGCTAAATGGCCAGACCTAATGTACAACTTAACAGAAATAGGGGACTCTCTTAAATAAGCATAGGCAAATCCACAAATGGTAACTCTGTTTTAGCTAGATGCATGCATTTTTTTTTTTACTCTGACCAAGTTTAGATTATAGTTTTCAAAGAAGATTCATTTTGCTTTTGAGTGCATTTCTCACAATTAATCTAATGATCCATTCCTGCCTGCAGGGTCTCATTTGTGAGTTCTCTGCTCTGTAACAACATGAAACCTCCTTGGAAAGAACAAGTTGAGTTTACTTAGACTGAGGCCATTGCAATAGAAAATGGAAAATTCAGTTTCGTGCTTTACTCTGTAGGCTGTAGATGAAATTCTCAGATTTCCCCAAGGTTAATGGGCACTGAGTCACATTTAAATGATGTTGCAATAGTCTAATAATTTCCAGTGATAATTAGTACACTATCAGACTAGTAGTGAACATAATTAAAAACTTTTTCTCTGTTTCAGGGTAAGTACCATAACTTCGTAGCTAACCTAATGATAGGTGTTTCATTAAAGTTAGGTAAGGATTGAATTTTACTATAAATATTTTTACAAGTTAGAATCCGAACAGTGCTTATAGTCAATTTTCATTTTTCAACATTGGCTGCTTTATTTCCAGTCTACCCTCACAGGTCAGCCAGGCAGGATCTGCCAAGGTTCCCAAGCCTAATTGTGCCAACCTAGAGTATGCTGGAACACAGACAAGTAATGGTCATAATCGGAAGAACTTGGCTTTGGAATCCAATCTGTACTTGAATCTTGGCTCTCTAAATCACAATTTCTTTATAATATTTACCTCCTAAAATTTTAGTAAGAATTAAAATAGGCTGTATTAGTAAAATGAATAACTGCTATAATCATAATAGGTACTCAAATATTAATAGTTATCTGTGAAATTCTGCTATGAAACAGTTTACAGATTTATGTTTATCAATTATAGGCAATGTGAGCATTTTATTTACAGTTCTTAGTTATTCAGGCCAATTATTTTTCTTTGGCACAGAAAATTGAGAAGATACAACTGTTTTCCATGAATTTGAGACTGCATCATGAATACCAGTGCCCATGGAATAAACCCTATCGGAGTTATTTTGTTAAGAATTAAATACCACCCCCTTCAAGGTTAATGGTTAAAAAGAGTAACTTTGTTTGAATTATGTACTTTAGTTGAGCTTCTGTAACTTTCTAAAAATGAAAAACTACAAAGAAATGGAATGAATTCTCTTGGTCAAGAACTAGAAGCACTTTTCCCACCACTACTTGATTGTAATATCCTTCTAAGAGCTGGTAGGTTTATCAGCATTTCTGCCTCAGTAAGGTGTGAGCAATATATAAACTAAAGAATACCTGGGCCAGAAAATTGATTTTATGCTTGCAATGGGTGAAAAATTTTACCAAGCCTAATAATAGTTAGAGTAATTTTTCTGTAAGAGCTATTATTTTCCTTTAAAATACATAGCAGGGGAGAATTATGTATAATTCTAATTTTTCCATTCACCTCCAGAATATAATTCTACTAGGAGCATGGGCTCTCTATATTCAAAATAGTCACAAACAAAGACATATATAACTGAAATGCTTCTTACTTTCTATTCTTTGGTGACTGCCTAGGATATTGTACCATTATTATAAATCTTCTTTACCAAATTTTCAATATATAACTAATGAGTAGAGCTATCTAGTCATTATTTTATGTTTCAGAGATTTATATAAAATTAAATTATACTAAAAATAATCATGTTAGTTGCATGTTTTTAATTATCTTCCCTCTGTCTCCAATTTATTCAGTTACCTTTGCTTCTCTCTACACCATCTCATGAACCGTAGTCTCCAGCTAGATGAAGTAATTTTCTATCAGTGCACACCCTACATCTTTCTATTTATGTGCCTTTTTTACTTGTTCCTTTTTCAATGTGTCCTTCCTCTATCCTTTAAATGTCTTAATTCTACCCATTTTTCAAGGTCCAGTTCAAAGCCCTTCCACCTAATATTCTCTCATCTACCCATGAACTCTGAACCCCTTTAAATTCTATACTGCTTAATTCAAATATCAAATATGGAATATATCACAGTTTATTATGTATTTGAGAATTTTTGGTCTGTCTTATCCTCACTACAAGACTATAGATTCAGTGAAACCGGAAACTATGTCTGAATCATCTAATATTTAGGCTTGCTTCTACATAGGGAAAAATAAAACTCTTTAGGAGCTATACAAAACTAAATTCATGTCAAATAACGGTATCAAATGTCAAATAACATAGTCATACAAATATGAATTTAACATAATAGACATTGAGTACTTACTAGTATGCACAGATAAGTGTGAGATACAAAAGCTGATTAAGGAAACATTTTGCCCTCAAGGGCAGACTTTTTAATAGATAAGAGAGCATATAACCACTACATTAGTGCATGGCAAGGTGTAATAATAGCAGGCTGATAGACATTTAAACAAGGGCAGTTGGAGCACTTGATGAGAGAGAGATGAATTTTAATTACACAAATGTGAGGTAATATGAAGTAAAGCCTTCTTTTAGGAATTTCATATTGGACCTATGGATATAAGCTCATTATCAGAATGCAGTGTAACTCTTAGAGTTCTGAATCTTATGTTTTATAAATCACTCACAGAGAGAGACTCCTAAAATCCAAAAGAATATATAGCATTACTTTCTGAGTGAAATTGAGATGGGCAATATATTTAGGAAATGGAAAGAATGCTATTCCTCATCAACAGCTGGTAATAATATAAATTTAAGACCTGAAAGAATCTCAGTACATTCACAAGGCAATAGAAGCTTCACATAAAAGGGATCAGCCAACACATTTGAAATACAGATAAGTAGTTGTGAAGTATGTTGTAGTTAAAATAAAGTCAAACCATTAGAAACAATACTTATTTATGAACTGTATGTTTTTCTTCTACAAGACCAAATAAATGATTTCTTCCCAATTCTAAAATTGTCAATGTAGTCGATGAGTCTCTTCATCGAAAGCAGGAAAAATATCCCATGCCAGAATATATTTGCTGCTCTAACAGCAATTGATGATTGTTACATTGTTGAATTTGGAATGATTAGTTTCTGTACTTGGATCTTACCTTAACTGTGAACTATAAATGTGGGGATGATTTTGACAAGGACTGTAGTCTAGACAAGTTATCTAACTCTTTGAATCCTATTTTTCATCTTTAAATGTATAGTTATGTATTACTTTCACAAGTATTTTTATGGTATATTATATTAACAAATTATTAATTTTATAGTGACAAATTGGTGAGGGGATTCTCTGCAAATTAAGCTTCATAAAGAAAAAGAAAAAACTCCCAGAATGGAAAACATATAGACAATACTGTAAAATATGTGAATCAGGCTGTCAATTAGTATTTTTCATACAAAATATTTTTTTGGTAGATTTCCTGTTTACCTAAATGCACATGCTTGTTAAAAGCTAAAAGCTCTCAGTATTTGCCTATTTTATATGACAATTTAAGAATACCAAACTTTTATATTTTACAGAACAAATTTTTAAATTTCTTTTTTCTTTCTTCTTAACTAGCTATCTAATCATTTTTATAACTAGATTATAACCTCGTCAACACTGTGATTTGAGTTCAGTTTCCACAACTAGTATTTAATACAGTGGTACATACCTGGCATATGAACATACTCATATAGTGTGTGAGAAAAAAAAAAAAAGGAA
>NW_011888806.1:5226114-5230482 GCF_000151845.1 Pteropus vampyrus | reverse complement strand
CAGTATTTGCCTATTTTATATGACAATTTAAGAATACCAAACTTTTATATTTTACAGAACAAATTTTTAAATTTCTTTTTTCTTTTCTTTCTTCTTAACTAATCATTTTTATAACTAGATTATAACCTCGTCAACACTGTGATTTGAGTTCAGTTTCCACAACAAGTATTTAATACAGTGGTACATACCTGGCATATGAACATACTCATACAGTGTGTGAGAAAAAAAAAAAAAAGGAAAGAAATTGGCAAGTATTTTTCTTCCACGTTGTGAAGGCCCAGTACTAGTTGCTCTAGATACTAGTAAATTAGACATTATTGTTCATATTTTAAAGAATAGAGGCAATTGAGTGTATTGGTTTGCTATTGTAGTATAACAGATTACCACAAACTTGGCAGTTTAAAACAAACATTTATTCATTCACAGTTCTGTATGTCAGAAATCTGGCATGGTGTGACCAGGTTCTCTGCTTAGGATCTCACAACATTGAAATCAAGGTTCAACTAGGCTGAGTTTTTGTGTGATAGCTAGAAAGAAACATCTGCTTCCATGTTCATTCTCAGAGTTGGCAGAATTTTATCTTGTGATTGTGTGACAGAAGCAAACTTTCTTACTGCTTGACTGTCAGAGGCTCCTTTCATCTCTTAGTGGCTTCCCGCATTCCTTGCCATGTAGTTCCATCCATTTTGCAAGCTAGCAATGACATATCAGTCCTTCTCATGTTAGAATCTCTGCTTTCTCTTTCTGCTACCAGCCAGAGTAAGCTGTCTGCTATTCAAGTCTATGTGATTAGGTTATACCCACTCAGATGATATGCCTAATTTAAGATAGATTCAGGACCTAATGTCAGAAAAATTCTTTTACTTATAAAGTTTGCAATAATAATCAAGCTGAGTATAATTTACATTTTCTTATTATATCTTATTAATGCACAGAGTTCTCACTTGAATATTATTTACTTGAGATATTTTAATTCATTTAAAATAAATTCATATTTTTGAGGAATTGTGAAGGGAGGGAAAATTTTGGAACTTGCATTTATTTAGTACTTGTTATGTCATCTCAATATTCCATATACCTGTGAAAATGGCATATCTAGAGTATACCCTGGTAAAGTGCCGGATATATTGAAACTTCTGAAATTAATAGCTATATAGCATATTTTCTCAATACTTTTTAAGCAGTATTGAGATTAGCAGATGATTTACTTTGTAATCAAAGATGAAAATGTTCTCTCTTAAAGGAAACTGATAAAAGTGATTTGACATCCGTTGTATCTTGAACAATTACACGAGTGACAGCCTATGTGTTTCCTTGGAATATTATTAAAATCAAATGATATACTGTATATGAAAATGTGTTTGTAAAACACTTAGTCTTCAAACATAAGGTGTTGGAATATTGTTGATTGCTTTCTTATGACCTTTATAGTCCTCGCATGTAAGACAGTTGTCTTTGGAAATAGTAGTAATTCATGTGTTCTTTGTTTACCGTTTATAGTTCTGAAGGCCTAACAGGTTTCAGTAAACTTTGTGGATGTGTTTAGCAGCTGGTGCAATTTTTATAGTGAAGCATTTACTTACTTTAGGTGGGATGGGGATAGGGGTGGTTATGTAATGCATGTTAAAATAAAAGTAAAAATTACTCAAGGAGCAACATTTCAAAATGTGATGATTTTTATACATAGAAGAAAATCAGAAAGTCTGTATTACCATTCAATTCAATGTGGAAATATTTTTTTTAAGATGGTAAACGGTTCCACAGAGTCATTATTCTACATAGCATGTAGCTCTCTAATTGCATTATAAGGAATAAAACAAAGTTTGCCAATGATGAGAAAGGGGGTCCAGAAAATTTGTTGACGACATATCCAGTGAACACAGTTTCAGAAAATAGGAAGCGTGTTAGGCCTGACTGAACCTATTCATTCTCCTGTCAACAATTGGTTTGCCTCTACAATGACGGAAAAGCTACAGGAAGTTTCTGTCTTGCAAACAACATGTAGAGCAACTTCCTTGACCCTCCCTGACGCTTATGGCACATCTAGATAGTTTTCTACAGAACGAGTGAAGAAATTGCACTCTTAGTAAGTAGTGATAACTAATTTAATCCATATTCAAGAACATGAAGTTACTGTTTTTGTTCATGCTAAAGAAAAATAATTGGAAGAAATTCTAATTAATAATAATTCACGATGCTAAAATGTGCCAAAGATAAATACATTTTTTTTTGGCACATATTATACAGTTTTATCCAACATATGGTTAGTCTTGTGTTATTCTGGTGCTCATTTGAGAATGACTATTATTGCAGTTGTTGGATAGGAAAACATGCTGTTAAAAGCTGTTCAGTCTGATATCCTTGTCTCTGAAGTGCTGCCCACTCTAGAGATTTATTTCACTGTGATTAACCTTGTACCTCTCATTTAGTTACCTGTCAGAGTCTCTTATTCAGCAAGTGTCCTTTTTGTAAGCAATTACCCCTTCAAAAGTCGAAAATGATCGCATCTGTATTTGATTGTTCACTAATTTATTTACATCTATGTATCACAAAAGTAAAACATTGATATTATTATTTTTTTTTTTTTTACAGAATGACTCAAAATACCTTCAAATAACTGCTGTGTCAAATAACCTTCAATTGACATTAGCAGGCTATCTAATTATGTTCGCATTTTATGTATTGGACAGATTTTTATGCAACAAACACTTTAATTTGTATTGGTAATTTGTATTTGTATTTCTTTTTTTATGAATATAACATACAAAATCTCTTACCTCATGGAATCTGCATTCTAGATTGGGAGAGAACATTAACCATAAGTAAATAGTTAAGATATACAGTCTATCAGATGGTGATTTTATTATGACAAAAAATGAACCAGGAAAGGAGGAAACGGAGTGGTAGCAGAGTCTGCAATTTTAAATAGCGAGATCAAAGAAGGTCTCACTAAGAAGGACTCATTTGAGCAAAGACTCGAAGCAGTAGAAAAAAGCCAGCCATGGAGAGAGATCATCATCCTAAGCAGAAGGAACTATCAGACCAAGATCCCTGACATGAGAACATGCCTTATGCATTCTAGGAACAACAATGATGCCAGGGTAACCGGATGTCAGTGAGCAAAAGGACGAGTACTAGGGTCTGACATCTGAAATTTAACAAAGGATCTGATTACAGAAGTTTCTGTAAGCCTCTGGTAGGATGTTGACTGTTTCTATAGATGTGTTCATATGACACACTTGGCCTCCTTTGACATTCCAGCTACCTTTTACAATCAACCTCTGTCTCCCCCAAGTTTTTTCAGAGTTTGTGCATTGGTTCCTCAGGTACATCCTGCCTTTACTCTTCTGAAGATTCTGTATGTTCGATTTTGTGGAAGGGAATGAGAGATCTTTGCTAGTTTGTCGTCTTGTCAGACCTTGAAGTATAAAATTGTTTTGAAATTTGATTAGAAGAAAAATGTTTCCTTATATTAAAAGAATATCCATTATATCTATAGACTCACATAGGTTAAGAACACATTTTAACGAAATAATGAACACGAGGAGACATTAAAAAATACCAGTTATAATTCTTCAGGTTTTAAACTTTTAATAAATAACTTGCTGATCAGATAACTCTGGCTTTTTAAAGAGGTTAGGAGCAGACAGACCAGAAACCAGGTTTTTCACTCTAATGGAACGTTGACTACAGGAATCTCTTAAGAATGGAAAGCCAGCTCTGTGGAAGGTACAGCTGAAAATGAGGCAAGTAAAAGTGGAAAGTATAACAATTCAAGGTTCTTTAACTGCAAGGAAAGACCTTAAAGAAAGCAATTTCAGAGCAGATCCTAATGAATGCTGTTTGTCAATAGAAGATAATCACTCTCTAGAGGTATTGGATCTTTAACTACTTTAATAGTCCTTTGGAAAATCGAGTGTACAATATGAGCATTAAAAGGCCTTAGGAAACATCAGTAAGATTAAAGGAATTAAAAATCAATTCACACTGAGCGAAACAGTCTGTGATTCATTATGTCCTCCTTTTGTAGTGAATATAGGGCAATAACATAGGTGTAAGCCTCAACAAAGTATATATCCTTTTATACCAACAATTCTTAAAGTTTAGCATGTATTAGAACCACCTGGAGGGCTTGTTAAAATGGATTGCTAGTCCCCACTCCAGTTTATAGGTGTAGTAATATTGCTTTTCTAGGGGCCATTCTTTGAGAACCTGGATTCTCAAAGAAAATTTTTTCTAGAGTAATATATTACCAAGGTGATTACTCTTAGGGTAATATATTCCTGGGTAGTGAGCAAAATTTCTTTACATAGGGATCCAGCAGGATTCTTGCAACTTTTGGATTTATTATCCCGTAGGGTCTCATGT
>NW_011888806.1:5191116-5225554 GCF_000151845.1 Pteropus vampyrus | reverse complement strand
CAGTTTCATTGAAATTGTTTTTATTAAAATAATCGACAATGTCCATGTTACTAAACATAGGACAAGGATACTTATTTGTCTTTATATAACTAACTTTCTCAGTAACATTTCATATAGTTGATCATTCCCAATTATTTGAAAAACTCTCCTTATTTTACTTCTTTTAATACTAGTACTATTTTTACTTGGTTTTCCTCCTATGTCAGCAGTGATACCTTCTAATCCATTCTTGATTGTTTCTCTTCTTCTAATTAAGACTGGGTTTCCTCCGAGATCTGTTCCAGTCCCCTTTCTCTCTGTTTACACTTTTCTTATATGATCATGGCTAATCTCTGGTCTCTAATTCCCAAAGGTATGTTGATGACTTTCAGATGTATGTCTCTAACTCAGATCTCTTTCTCTTAAGCTCCATTTTTACTTATTCTATTGCCTACCTGACTTCTCCACTTGCATTTTAATAGATATCTGAAACAGAACATACAAAACAGAATTTTGATTTGACTCCTATCAAGCTGCCAGTTAGCATGGTTTCAGTAAATAGGAACCTCCATTAACTCAGTGTTTAGGGAATTGGAAATCTCTATGAGGCTGAAGAACGGATGTAGTGGAACGAGTCTTTAGGGTTCTAGAAGGACTGTGTGGAGAGATTAGATTTTAAGTTTTGTCATGTAGAATGTGTGCTTGTAATGTCAAGGACTAGTTATTGGTCATGGATTTAGTGGTGCTAATGGATATTGGGATTAAGGAAGCCAATAATTGTGTTGGTAGTATGATAGATAATTTAGCAACAGGTACATCTTGTAATAAATCATCAACATGTACCCATCAACTATATCACTCAGGATGATGGCAAGACTTGGGATAAAGAGAAAGATTCTGAACCAGGTTCCACTTTATTCAATGAATTAGTTGGCTGGTGATAAGATGGTCAGGGACAATGATGAGGAAGATAATAGTGTAGTATAGCCAAATGGCAAAGGTTTCAGAAAAGACATTTTACTCTGTAATAGAGGAGTAATAGTTTGGATTGTTTTAAGATGTTAAGTAATGTTAACTTCCCATTTCTGGTTTCACTAGATCCTGGTGTGTGTGGGGAAAAATTCTCCAACTGAGCAGTGTCCTCTAGAGAAAGCTAGAAGTTATTCAAAGCTAGCAGTGTTCCATAAAGAGTTGAAGATAATAAGTGAATGAGATAATGGAATTAGGTGGGCAGAATGGAAAATAGTAGTCATTGTGTAAAAGTATGGAGACATTAGTCAAAGGAAAAAAAATCGAGAGAAAATGAAAAGATGAGAATTGGTTAAAGAGGCATGCATACATTTTAGACAGTAACCAAAGATGTCAGAAGTGAGAATCATCATGGGAGAACTGGCCTCAAAGTCTCATTAATTATCTAATAGGCTTTTAAGCTCCATGTAGAGTCCTGCAATGACTTTCTGAACCATTTTGAGACTTAATTTCTTAATTTTTATTTAAAATGGGCTCATAAAAAGATGTTTTATAGCCTCTTACATCTGATTACCTGAAGCTTTAAGCAAAATAATATTTTTAAATACAGATAACATCTTCAAATGGACATAGATATATGAATTATTATTATCATGGTTTTGATATACTGTGTATATGTTTTGTTCAAATTCTGGATGAAGAAAGTAATTTTAAATTACTTCACCCTTAAATCATGAACATTTTGTAAAATCTCTGAAAAGTACATAGAGCTCAGCATAACAAACACCCATCTGTACACCTGCAAACCAGAATTCACACATGTAAATGTTTTGCCAATTTGTTTTCAAATTTATGTTAAAGGAAGGAAATTTATTTAGTTTTTATTGAAAAATAAAATCCAATATTTATTTGAAGTTTAACTTCAAGACAAGTTATGAAATAATAGTGGAGGATCTCTAAGAATCTTATGTTTTCTTTATATACTTCACCTAAGGGTTTTCACACGTCAGCAATATAGTAGACCTTTTTCAAACTTGACTTTTGTTTTTAACATTGGCTCTGTGATTAATTGCTTTATATCAAGTGCCAAAAATGAGCATTTGTACTGGATATATTTTGACTTTTTACACAATTTTTCAAGAGGCTACTAAAAGTCCGTACTGTATGTACTCTCTGTCATCTCCTCTAATATGGCCCAATGCTCATTTAAGTTATCAGCTATTTCCAGCTGTATTTTTTCTTTTTCTTCAAAAGATGAATACTACATACCGTGTCATTGAATCAAGCTGTCTGAAGAGATTAATTAAAGACACAGTTTGAAGGCACATGTTATTCAAAAAGGAAAACATTTTGTCTTAGGAATGGATTGAGCTTTTAACATAGATACATTTTATTAGTATAAAAGTTATAGGTTTTAATCCAGGAAGTTTTAGATTCAGGTCATTTATTTTCCAACTATGTGATTGAGTAATTCACCTAACTTTTCTTATTCTCAGCCTCCTCACCTGTAAAATGAAGGTGAGGAGAGCTACCTACCAGGAAATTCCAAGTTTAAAAATATATATATATTTTTTTGCTCTTAAAAATAAAATTCACAGAGGCAAGCATAAACAACTTTGGTCATTTTCGTAAAATTTATTTTTTAGCAAGTTGTCTTCAAAATAGTATACTTGAAAGTTGATTTCCCATAAGTATTTGACCTATAGATAGTCAAAAACTATGATTATGATACATATTTTGAAATATGAAAGAAATTGGATTCATTTTGCAATACCTACAGCTAATAAATACCCCCCCCCAAATATTGCCATTTTCCTAAGAAAACTCATGTTGCATATACGGTTGGCTAGTATATTCTATAGTTCTAACAGAATCACTGTATTCTCACTGTTTATGAACTATTTTGTAGCAACCCCAAAGCAATATCTGTATGGTGCTCCCTAACCCAGTTCTTAATTCAGTATACAAAACAGCACAAAGTAGGACATGTCAAAAAAAATGTTCAGTAAATTTCTATAAAATCTTTGGTTTTGCTTGTTAAATGCGCTTACGCAATAAAAATGATAAAATTACAAATGAGTTCAGAGTAAATGAAACTGAGGTTTGAAATTTATATCAGAAGGGTACCTTTTTCCTACTTGAAGTTTTCCACATTATGAATTCATTTTTAAAAATGAAGATCATATTTTATAGTTCTAAAGTACTTAATTTCAAACGACTTATTATATTAACTGATTGGTTAAATGACTTTTTTTAGCTAGAAGCTGAGTGAATTTTTGTCTTATACATAAAATTATAATTTTTACTATATAGAAGACAATCTAAATTAAATTATTTGTGTGAAAAATGTATTTGACTCTTCGAGGAGCATAATATTCACACTTTTTATACAGGTATTTCTTTGACATATGATTTTACTTATAGTACCATATACCAGTTTTCATACTTGTTTAATGATAATTGAAGGAATTAAGAGGATCTAGTGAATGATTACAGAGGGAAAAAAGTTAAATCCATTCCATTAAAAAAATATCTGCAAGTCTTCTCAGTGAATGTACTTTTTAAGAAGCTACGTTTTCACTATTTTTTTTTTAAGTGCATCATTTCAGTTTGGGAAGATTTTGAATTGCTATGCAGTGTTTCAAAAGCTCTTCTCACAATCTTTTCTGTTCTTGTCATGGCAGTTATATTCGCAATAATAGGACATTGTTTCAATTAAATATATGATATGAAGAAAGGGAGTGAAACACAATATGGGGCTCTGGATTACTGCACAGATTCAATATAAAAAATATGGAAAAGAATTTAAAGGGTTAAACGGTGCCATTCTTTTTCAATTTTTTATAGCAGTAAAATATTCATAACATAAAATTTCCCATGTTAACTGTTATTAAGTGTAGAGTTTAGTGGTACTAAATACATTCCTAACATTATACGGCCATCACCAACATCTTTTTCCAAAACTCTTTTCATCTTGTAAAACTAAAACTCTATATACATTAAACTATAACTCCCCATTTTCCTCTTCCCTTAGCCTCAGGATACCACCATTCTACTTTGTCTCTGTGATTTTGACTACTCTAAGTACTTCATATAAATAGATTCATATAGTATTTGTCTTATTGTGATTTGCTTATTTCACTTAGTATAATATCCTGGTTTATTCATGTTGAAGCATATGCCAGAATTTCCTTCCTTCTTAAGACTGAATAATATTACTTTGTATGTATATACTACATTTTGCTCACTCATTCATCCATCAGTAAACACTTAGGTTGCTTCCATGTTTTAGCTAGTGAGAATAATGCTGCTATGAGCATAGGTGTACAAATATTTTTTCAAGAACTCTTTATTCAGTTTTGGGGGGTATATACTCAGAAGTGGAATTGCTGGATCACATGGCAATTTTGTGTTTAATTTTTGAGAACCACCATGCTGTTTTCCACAGCAGCTGTACCATTCTATATTCTTGCCAATGGTACACAAGGTCTCCATTTCTCTACTTTCTTGCCACCATTTATTTTCTGTTTTGTTTTGTTTTCTTTGATAGTAGCTATACTCGTGAATATGAAGTGGTATCTCATTATAGTTTTGATTGTATTTCCCTAATGATTAGTGATGTTAAGAAACTTTTCATGTGTTTATTGGCCACTTGTATGTCTCATTTGGGGACTGGAGAAATGTCTACTCAAATTCTTTCATTTTCGAATCAGATTTTTGTTGTTAAGTTTTAGGAATTTTCTGTGTAGCTGGATATTATTGTCTTATCAGGTATATGATTTACAAATATTTTCTCCCAAAGTAAGTCTCTTTAGACAGTATATAATAGGATCCTAATTTGTTTTTTTAGTCATTCTGCCAAACTCTGTATTTTGATTGAATAGTTTATTTCATTTACATTGAAAGTAATTACTGATAAGGAGGGACTTCTGTCATTTTTCTACTTGTTTTCCATATGTCTCATAGCTTTGTTGTCTCTCATTTCCTGCATTACTTTTTTTTTTTTTTTTTTTGCTTAGTGAGTTGTTTTATAACATTTAAATGTTTAAGTATAAACATTTTTCATTTTTTTGTGTGTATATTCTATAGCTATTTTCTTTGTGGGTACTATGTTGATTACATTTAACATCTTAAGGTTATAACACTCTACTTTGAATTACTATCACTTTAATTTCAATAACATACAAAAACTCTGCTCTTTTACACCTTTATCCCCAGTCTTTTCAGTTGTTGCTGTCACAAAATTATATCTATGTACACTCTGTGCCCCAACACCGAAACTAATAGTTCTTTTGGTGTATTAGACTCTTAAATTAGTTTCTTAAATTTCTGCATGGAGAAAACAAAATGTACAGTTGTAAACCAAAGTTACAATAACTAGATTTTATACCAAAAATTATCTTCAAAAAATATGTTAATGTTTTAAATTATGTGGAAAATAGAAAGTGAGATTGCAAACTGTCATAATACTAATATTGACTTTCCTAATTGCCCATGTATTTACCTTTATTGAATCTTTATTTCTTCATATGGCTTTGAGTTACTGTTTAGTGCCCTGTCATTTCAACCTTTAGCCCTAGGAGAACATCTTAGCCTTTCTTACAGAACCAGTCTAATGATAATTTTTGTTTAACTGGGAATAACTTAATTTCTCTCTTAATTTTTTCACTGCCTTCTGGTCCAAAGTTTCTAATGAGAAATCTGCTGACGATCTTATTGAGATTTTCTTATATATGATGAGTGCCCTCTCTTGATGTTTTCAAATTTTCTCTTTGTGTTTTGCTTTCAGAATTTGATTATAGTGTTTCTTGGTGTCAGTCAGTTCTTTTTACTTAGAGTTCATTCAGCTTCTTGGGTATTTACATAAATTTTCACCCATTATTCTCTCTTCCCCTTTCTGTCTTCTTCTTTGGGAATCCCAAAATGTATGTGTTGGTCTTGATGTTGTCCCACAGATCCTTTAGACACTGGTTACTTTTCTTCAATCATTTTTCTTTCAGTTCCTCAGACTTGGAAATTTCCATTGCCTCATCTTCAAGTTCACTGATTCTTCTGCCTGCTCTATGAATCCTCCTAGCGATTAAAAAAAAAAATCCTTATTGTGATATTCAGATCCAGAATTACTTTTTGGGTTCTTCTTAGGTTTTCTATACTTTAGTATTTCCATTTTGTTCATCCATTGTTTTCCTGACTTTCACCACATTTCTTTCTTTCTTTCTTTAATTTTTATTTTTTAGTTCTTTGAGCATCTTTAAGGCACTTGTTTTTGTTTTAAAATTTTTGTCTCATAGATCAACCACAAGATCTTTCTTAGGGACATTTTCTGTTGATTTATTTTTATCCCTTAAATAGGCCATACATTCCTGCTTATGTGAATGCCTTGTGATCTTTCATTGAAAACTGGACATTTGACTATAATAATGGGATAACTCTGAAAGTCAGATATTTCCCCTTCTTCAGGGTTAGCTGAGTTTTATGCTTGTCTGTGTAGATTGTTGTAGGCTATCTCTGTGCCAAAGATCCACCTGAAATGTAAATTTAAAGTCTTTTCTGAACCTTTACCTTTCCCTAGGTATGTACAGTGACTTTTTAATTTTGTGTATGTAGTTGTTTTTAAATGTCTTGAGCAGTAATGTCTGGCTTTCAAAAGGAGAAAAAGAAAAAAATGAAAGGGAAAGTAAAATATTACTGGCTATTTAAATCTCCTGGAAGTCCTGTCTGCCAGAGAGGGTAGGGCTTGCAACAGTGGAGGAACATACAACAACAATGGCCACTTGCTTTTTCTGCACCTCTAAGATCAAAAGTCACAATCAGCTTTCAGATCATATATGGTATCAGTTCCCTACTATTTAGAGGACAGGGTCCTTTTGCACACTGTGCCTCCCACAAGCTGTTTGCTAGGAGCTCCTAGAAGTGCTTACAGCTATTCCCTGCCACATGGCTGAGGGGTGGAGGATAGATAGCCGCTACCATACTAAGGGCTGAAATATTGAAATTAATTGCAGTTTATCCTGTAAGTCTTCCTCTGGAATTGCAATTCTTCAGTATACTCTAGAGTTCCAGAATAGTTACATTAGACAGAATCTACCAATGTAATTGTTGTCTAGGTGGGGAAAGAGATTCCTGATGCTTCCTACTCTACTATCTTCCCAGAATCCTCAGTAAATAGTGCTAGTTTTATAAATTAAAGATCCAGATTATTTATCTTTCAATATCTAGTACTCTTAAAAAATTACAAATAATTCTTACTAGAAGAATTGATTTGTAATGTTTATTACTCATACACCAAATTTATATAAAAATGCATAACTATTCATAGAGGATCTATATTCCAATATAAAATGATTATTATAACCATTCACCTCCTATTATGCTCTGCATGGAAGAGTCAGATTATCTGTTCCTTTAGCAGCCTGCATTTCTTTTTCTCCCCACAGACTTCTGGAAAATATATAGCAAAGTTAAATGTTCACGTGACAACATTATCAGTTTAAATGTATTTTGGTTTTGAGATAACTTTACAAAAATTCCAAATGAAATGTGAATTCAAATCATTGGAGAGTTGGATTGAGAAAAAGGACCTCATGAATTTGACCTAACCCACACTGTGATGGAATGTCACATTCCAATGTGAACGCCCTCCCCTGAAATCTCTGGAGAGTCACTGAAAATTTGGCTTCTTGAACTATGATTTGCTCTCCTCATTTTAAGATATTTTATTATAATATATTGAGGAAAAATCAGAATTTAAATGTATCAGCAATATAAACATTTCATGTATCACAATATACCTTCAAGTATTTGTATATAATCACTTTAGTGATCGGTGTGGAATTTTATCTACTTTAAGTTATACCTTTCTACATTATAACTAATTCTTTCTGTAATCTTGGCAGTATCCTCTTTGCACTTGATTATCTATCTATAAAACAAGAATGATGCTTGTCTATAAACTAGATAATTATGGCGGGTGAAGTAGAAGTCAATATTATAATGTACTTTGAGAACAAAATGCTAAGTAAGCATTAGACATTGGGAGATAATGAGCCAGTTAGTTTCTATACCTGGTCATAATTTGAATATTACAGACTCAAGTAAATTATTAAAAGCTTTTATTATAGAAAGTCAATGACTCTGGCATTGTCATTCTGTTAGGATCATTAGTCACTAAAGTGAAAAAAAAAATTCTAACTCCATATAAATGAAAGGCTAGAGATTTGTTCTCAACTTTGTATTTAAGAATGTCCTAAAGTGCATATAATATTGGAACTCACATAACATTCTTAAGTAAATGCAAAAATTACCATTTAACCTGATGTTTAGAAATTTACATCTATTTAATTCTTTGTTAATATTAGATGCTTAATTCAAAAGCAACCTTAAATATTAAGTTTGAGAAAAAAATATGTAAATACTTGAGTTAAACTACTCTTTACATGGTATAGTTTACATTATTGTGGTAATATGATATTTACAAAAAACTGCAAAAAACATTATTTAAAAACTTTCAAACTAGGCCTAGTTTGATAAACTAGTTAATAAAATTCATCAAACAAAATGATTAAAACCTATTAGAGAATTTTAGTGTACAAATAAAACTTTAGTGATAGTTATGAAAATAAAAATATGCACATCACTTGGTAATATAGAAATATATTATAATAAATATATTGCCAGATATTAAACTCATAGATATTTTAGGAAGTTAGCTTTGAAACTGAGGGCTGTGAATTCTGCCATAGTCATTACTAGTTTTGGATCTTTGAATAGTTACTTTAGTCTGGGCCTCATTTTTGTCAAAGGAATTTAATCAAAACTAAATGATATAATGCCAGTGAATCACTTAGTACAGTGCTTATTACTAATAAATGTTAATTACTTTCACTATTGTTATTTCAATTATTATAAACTTGAGAGAAGTACAACAAAGTAAAATTGCCTCTGATTCAGAATAAGATTTACTAATTGTCATGAAATTGGTGTATATTCAGAACTTTCTTTCCAACAACGTTATTATTACAGTTTACTTCCTTAGAGTGCTTTGTGAAGGGTTACATAAGGTGAACTGAGGAAAATATACCTGTTAATGAAACCCTATTTCCTGCCTATGAAGATATTAGCATAGAACATATTAAGAAAATTTTTGTCGAATGAGAAGGGACTACTGATAACATTTCTAATGCCGAATTAATTCATGGAGGATATTTCAATGTAATATTATCTTGGCAAATTATATATACATAACCTATACACATACATATGTAATATATACACACATAATATATATATACACACATACATAAGCACACACCCACCCACACACAATGCCTTCATAGTAATAATATCCCGCTGAAATAGTAGCTACTCTGTATGATCAGGTAATGATGTCAAATGGTATAGAAAATGCTTATTCCATGTGGTTACAATTCTGCTAATTTTTCTGTTGTCTAGTCATATTGAACATGTTCAACTTTTTTCTTCTTCTGTGACCCGAGAGCTTAAATATAAGCGGGAGGTGAAATGAAAGAGAAATCTGATTTGTATAGTATTTATGATGTCTTTCTTTGCCCTCCTTTTGAAATGTATGCACAATTTCCACTTGGCATTGATGGGAATACCCATGAGTTAGATTCAAAAAAGTTATACATTCTTTTTGACTTGATATTCTATATCTGTGCACAGTACACTCATATTGTATGCCCAATGCACCATTAGAATTAAATTAAAAAAAAGAAAAACCTACTTGTGGATATAAGCATTTAAAAAAGTGAGACTATATGATGATTTAACAATTCTGAATAGGTCTGCAGAACTGTCAATTCTACTGTCACCGATTAATTGCCCCAAAGCAAAGAGTTGCCCTTTTTTTCTTTGTTGTAACCATTTAAGCTAAATTGTTGAAATTTCTAAGGCAAAGAGGAATAAATTTAATGTAAAAAACAGTCTTATGTTCAGGTTTTTGCTATGACTCTTCAATTTCAAATACCTCCTGGCTTATGTGAAATGAATTTGATATACTAATCACCAGAGGTAGTAGTAGTTATTAAATATACAGTCAGCTCTCCATATCTGTGTGTTCTACACCTGCAGATTCAACCACTCACAAATCAAAAATATTAAAAAAATGTTGTGTTGTTGCTGACGTGGACTATGTAGTTAGGCCTACGATGATTGCATCTGTACTGAACATGTGCAGTCTTTTCTTTTCACGTCATTATCCCCTAAACGATACAGTATAATTATACCCATTTACATTGTAGTAGGTATTATAAGTAATCTAGAGATTATTTAAAGTATACAGGAGGATGTATGTAGGTTACATGCAAATACTATGCCATTTTATATAAGGAACTTTAGCATCTGCAGATTTTGGTGTCTACATTGGTGTCCTGATACCAAACCCCACAGATACCATGGGACAACTATATATGTATTTGTGTGTGTGTGTGTGTGTGTGTGTGTGTGTACACATATGTGGATAATATATATCTAATACATGTACAAATACATATATGACATAATTTGTTATAAAGTAGATACTTGAAATGAAAAAAGCTAAATATGCAAGAAATAACACCAAACTCGGAACCAGAAAACCTAAATTTTTACTCCACTCCTTCTAACATTTGGTTGTGTAATTTTGGTCAAATCACTTAAAGTCTATTCACTTCAATTTCTGAAAAGTGAGGTTTATGTATACTATCTTAAAAATTTCTTTTGGCTATGAGTCTATGAAGTCAAAATTGCCCATTTCCATTATCTGAACAAGTCACCTTAATTCTATGATGGTCTGATTTAACATGTAATAGATTTCAGCAAATCATTTTGTTAAGAACAAAGCATCTTGACTTTGATGATTATCTCTGTGTTGAGGGAAGGTTGATTGGATAGTTGAATGGGTGGATACATTTATGCATGGAATAGGATTTAAAAAAAAAGGATAAAATGCACAGAGAGAAAAGCCAAGAGAATCAACAGTGTTGCTTCAAAGAAATTAAAGATTCACTGCATATAACACTGTAAAATTTATTTTTTAAGACTGTATGTACATGTATGTGTATGTATATATATATATATGTGTGTGTATATATATATATATATATATATATATATATATATATATATATAAATTAAATGAGTAAAAATGTTTGAACTCTATGACTAGAAAAAAGATGAGCTATCTGATTTTATTTACAACTCTGAATTCTGACTGTGCTTTTTTTGGGGGGGATTGTTTCATAAATATCTTTTTAGATTATCAGGTTTTAAGCATAAATTGATAATGTAAGGGTAATGTAAATGTGTTGATATTTGCTTGTTTTCTAGTTTTAGAATCATTTTAAATGTTATTTGGTGTGTTAGTTATATAAATGAAATATATATATATCTATTTTTCAATAATTCTACCAACCCTGTATAGAGAAAAGTATTATCAAGATATGTATCAAAACCTTTCTCAATATTTTTAGAGGAAATTCTGAGCTAGGTGATGATGTTTTCTTTCCTCCCCTGTCTTACCAGCTGAATAGTGTTTTCTCCACTTGCTTCTTATATGTATAAGACAAATAGAATTTACACATTTAAACTAAGAATATAAGTGTATGATTAATATCTTGCTGAATAATTTGAGTCTTCTGGAGTCATGATAATGCCCGTGATTATAAATTCACATGCAAGTACATTTGCGAGTCTACTTTTGTTTTAATTTAGATTAGTCACAGCTACATTTTTACTTGTATATTTGAATTTAAGTATCCTATTTTACAAGATTATGCCTGACTAAATATAAGGAAAGATTAATCAGTTACTGTTTCTTGAGTATCTAATTTATTCAGGATCCCTTATAGACACTTTAAGTATAAAAATAGTTTTTGTGACCCAGGAAGTTATATTTTGCTAGGGAGACCATGAATACATCCATGGTAGAAGCAACATGAAAAAAGACCTGGAGATTGAAATGCTTAGAATGTTTTTGAGAGTTATTGAGTTGGTCAGGTTAGTAACTACTTATAAATGTTTTATTTCACAAGCATATATACAAATTTAAATTCGTGTAAAATAATTTTATGGTATAAAATATTAGTTTGTACACATGATACTTCACAATAATTAAAAAATAAGATATCACCATGTTTTTAACATTACTATAAATTATAATTATTTCCTTTCTAAAATATAATAAGAAGACAAGTAAACATGATATAGTTTGTATTTAAAAACATGTATGTATACCCACATGTATATGTATAAGGGTAAATAAAACCTTTCTTTTCCTTCCCATTGGAGGGACAGATCATCAGTCCCTGATAGTGGAAATGACTAGTTACACATTGGTATAATAGGAATATTTAGGAGGCATTACTTTTCTTTTTTGTTACTTAGTTATTATTCCCTCCAGTTTAGCCAATGTGAAATGTAGAGTATAATTTGTTGATTAAATACTGTGCGCGCGTGTGTATGTGTGTGTGTAAGTGGTGGAAGAATTAATTCATCGAAAGGAACTAGATGCTGTGTCACCATGTTAGCTGTACAGTTATGATTGTTGCACCTGAGAAGCTTTACACAGGTCAAAAAAAGTAAATCTAGGATGTTAGATGTTGACAGACTGGTAATATGTGTGCATTAATACCAGGGCATTGCTATACCATTGGAAGTGCATGAAATAAGAAAGGACCTTCTTCCCTTAGATTCTCCATGTGGAACGTGCCAGGTTGTTTTCAGAATACTTACAAAATGCTACATCTGCTCTTTTGGTAAAAAGCCAAATTTAAGATGAGATTTTTATAGTTGAGGAAAGAAGTAAATAAATCACTGGATTTTAAGTGTCGGCTAAGATGATCTGTTCTTTGGTTATGCCGTGTGAAGTAAGATGAACTGTTTCCTCGGTGTACTTCCTTGCTGTTTGCAGAAAGATGAGCTGCTTCTTTTGTTCATTTCCTTTCGCTATATCTTAATTCAGCACGGAATTGACCTATTTGTTATCATTTCTGTAGATTTCTACCATTTGTTAAACCAGGTGTAATGTTTAAGGCAATTTTAAATGTTCTGTCAGGTAATAGTAAAATGCTTCCATTAAAAATGTATTACTACTACTCAGTAGAAGTCAGTAACATCACTCACTATATAAAACAAGGTTGATTAGAAACTTCTTTTAAAAGATCCATTTAGAATCTGTGACAAGCTGAAGCATCTTTATATAAACATATCACTTCTTTGCGAATACATATTTAGATTATTTGGTTTAAAATGAAGTTTTTATTTTATATTTATATCATACTTCCTACAAACTGCTAAAGAAACTTGTATATCTGAATTTGATACTATTACATTTCAACGTGATGATTAATCTAAGTTCTAATAAGAATTATCACATGATAATCTAAATTCTAAAAAGAATTATCACATGATTAATCTAGATTCTGAGAAGAATTATCACATTCATGGAAACTAATTTTAATTTGTGATAATTCTTTTCAGAATCTAGATTAATCATTACACTGAGATGTAATAGTATCAGATGAGGTCACTTAGGGTGGAGAGGTCAAAAATAACCTGCCACACTTGTCAGAAATGGACATAGTTTTACCCTTGCTTTATCAGGTATTGACTCTAATAAAGTATGTTTAATATCATGATCTGTCTTTCACTAGAAAGCTTGGGGCTTCAGTCATAAATGTATAAAAGTGTGTCTGCTTTTTGTATATAAAACTTTATGTATGTGTAAACATATAATGTATATTTGTACTTGCCCATATGGTCTGTTTGTCTCTTCCTACATGTGTGTATAATAACTATTCATGTATGAAAAAAGATTTTCATATACATGTAATTTTATTTTTATATGCACACATTACAATGGATATTATAGTCAAGAAACATATTATGTTTATATGGATATAAACATAATATGTACATGTACATTCCTTTGTCATGTCACCTCATAACCCTGAGGTGTGTATATTTTTTTTATCAGGAGGGAATTCATTCAGTTTATTCAAAAAGACAAAAAGTACATTAGCCCAAATGTTTATAATTAAATAGTAAACAATAAAAAAATAATTAAATAGTAAACAATAAAAAAATCTACCTGTTTAGAATTAGAAGAGTAGGAATGAATACAAATGAAACATACCTGGCCAGATGGGAGAGAAGCTCCAAGATTTGTAATAAAGTCAGGATCCTCATAAAAATTCTTATATTTCTTATGGGTATAATCCTGGAAGGCAGTATCCCATAGAGCAAGGACGTTGGAATCAAGGAAGCCAGAGCCCTTGCTGTGTGAACTTAGGTATAGTCCTTGCACTAAATCTCAATTTTATAATTGTATGTGTATGTAGTAGTATACATATACATATCACATAATTATTTTAAGGATTAAATGAAATACTATAATATAGAAAAAATTAATAGAAAATGTTAAGCACTGTTTGAATCACAGTATTTAAAAACAAGAAAATACTAGCATTTACTGAGAACTTACTATTTAGTTACCACAATTTACTTACATTTAGTATGGATAAGCTCATGTAATACACACTACAATGGATATTATAGTCAAGAAACATATTATGTTTATATGGATATATACATAATATGTACATGTACATATTATGTATATATCCATATAAACCTTATGCATAAGTATTATCAGATTTTACAAATGTCGATGGGCTTAGAATTTGAATCCTTTAGTCAAGGTCATGTACTTAACAAGTGGCAGAGTCAGACTTTGAAATCAGTTGACCCTTAGAACTGGTATGTTTAACTAATATAATACTAAATGTTGACAACCACTCAGTAAAAGTTAACCACAACTCTTATCATCATCATTATTATTACTGTGAATGAAGAATGCCATGCTTATCCACTAAGATTTATGTTAGTTTTTCAGGAAATAGTTCTCAATCACCTCTGCTGATTTATGTCTCTAAATTTTCTATAAATATTACTGAATTTGCCACTGTAAAAGAAATTGAAACCCTCATTCAAAAATAAATAAATAAATAAAAGGAAAGAAATAAAAATAAAAAGTGAATTAAGATTGTAATAGAAGTTTGATTCCTATGTACTGTGTTTACAGAGTCTCAGAAAGTTTCCTAATATAATCTATTACTCAGAAAAAAAATTTTCCAGCAATGAATTCCTAAAGAGCTCATGATATAAGACATTCAATATATTAGCCACTTTGTCCTCCAAAAGCTTTTTGTACTTATTTTATTGTCATCCCTGTGCTCTCCCTGCAATAACACTGATGTGCTATTCATCATTTCCATTTGGAAGAAGTAACTACATTCCTGCTGAGCTATCACACCGCTTCCAGTACAATGTGTTTCAATAATAAATAAAGTGCACACTTTAAGTGAAAGTATACATTTTTCAAATACATAAGTCTCTTTGGCATATTTCCAGTGGGCATGACACAATATTTATGTTATTGTTTAATGGCAATGGTTACTTCTTTCTAGGAGCAATTTTTGATGAATCTGCCAAAAAGGATGATGAGGTGTTTCGCACAGCAGTTGGCGACCTCAACCAGAATGAGGAGATCTTACAGACTGAGAAAATCACATTTTCGGTGACATTTGTTGATGGCAACAACCCTTTTCAAGCAGTTCAAGAAGGTAAGGTTCATCAGCAGTCCACTTTTTATTGTTTTTTTTTTTCTTTCAATTTAAATGGCATTGAAATTAGATTTGTAAAGAGCCATTAAACACGGATATCATTTTTTGCATCTTTGCGGCATTGCTTTTCCTAAGAGTGTTTTTGGTAGATGTTGATACTATTATTCCACTTCTGAGGGCAGAGTGTGGAAAGTTATTGTTTTAATCAAAATGTAATATGAAAGGAATTTAAATATTTACACTAAAACTTTACATCATTTTATGATTTTGACGTAAATGAAACATTTCCAAAATTAGAACTTTCTATTTGAATTTTTACTTTCGACTTATTAGAGATAACTGCCACCTTGATGTTGTTACAACTCGTGATGACATTTCAGATGTATTCATGACAAATTTATGTAGTACATAGTTTTATTTCAGATGTATTCATGACAAATGTATGTAGTACATACTTTTAGATACTACATATAAATCAAGTATTGTGCTGGGATCCTAATATACTGACCTAGGCTAGACATTTTTTACGCTCTACAGTGTGCGAAATACTAAAGCACTTTTCTCCATTCTCACTGTATACTTAGAGTGAATTAATTTTTTTCGTAGGTACAAAGTCATAAAAATACAAATTATTTTTATCATACTGGAATGATCATTTGTATGAATGAAGATTTTGATTGAAAGATCTTGACTAATAGAATTATATTTTGCATGCTGTTATGCTAATAAACTATTTAGCTGTTTGGCAAAACAGTCATTCATGAAGATTTTTGCTGCTAGTGTATGTTATATTTTTTTTTTGTGGTAATGTATTTAGACTAAAGATACTTACACAAGATATATGTACTAAAGTTTGGCAAGAAACTTTTTAAAGACAAATAATGAAGGGATAAGGAGAATAAACATAAATGTTTATCTAAAAGTGTCCTTTTCATCTAATGTTGTATCTGCATGTTATATAGGTAACCTTTATTAGAAAATGTTTTTTGATCAATAGCATTGGTTACTGTTGCAACTTATTTATGTTTACTTTCATCAGTGAGAGAATGGTTAGAATAATTAGTGATCTAATAGATTTTCCTTCCTATTAATTGGATGGAGTGAAAAAGTATTGTTTTAATGAAATGAACAGAAGTGATTTAAGTAAAAGCTGGTTTTGCAAATAATAGACTGTTTATAATATGATGGAATTTTAATTTTAATTAGTAAACATCAATTTTAAAAAGTCAGATTAATGTAAACATCCACTTATTTACATTTTGAAATCAGAATTATCCTAGGAACCTAGGACTTTAAATAATGGATATGTTGATAAATTTTCTATAGAAATATTTAAAAGCTGTTAAAATTAATATCAGAATTAAAGAAGCAGTATGTAAAATCATAAAGTCGAATTTGAGGAGAATACCCAATAATATAAAAGAATATATGTTCTTGAAAGAATGTGTTATTCACTTTAAATAAATCTTTATGATATTTCTTTCTCAACCCTTAGTTTTAATGACTGGAATGAAAGCAGGAAAAAAATGAGGACCAATTTATTTTTGTGACTATCTTCTGATTAACTACAGATTAATGATTATAAATTAACTTAGAAGACATGCTAAAATAACCATGCCTTTTAAAAATCCACTTTGAAAGTGTGTGGATATAAAGAAATGAAGACAACACAATGGGTAAAAGGGAATTACAGAGTCTGAATAAATATGTTCCTCACACCTTTTTTAGAGACTACACTTTGAAAAGCAAAGATAATTTTTAAAATACCACAATTAATTTCTTTACATATTGCTTTCTATAAGCATTCTGTTGCCAGCTAAATTCTGGAAACAAAAATATCTCTCAAAAGAAAGATTGTGAATTAAAAGAATTTGTGGCACTGAAAGCCAATTGAGAAAGGAAATAAGATTTGTTTCTGAGACAGAGACCACTACATGTTTGTCGAGAAATAGGACAGAGCTTCACAGTTTGCCTTATGGTTTCTGATACAAACAGGATGCTCTGGATCAGTTATTTTGATGGTCTGCTCTAGGTAATGAAGCTCTGGAGCTCAATTGTTACTCTATTCAATAACAAGAAATATCTCCATTAATTTTAGAAGTAAAAATATTTCTTTCTAGAGCTCCTTTTGTAATTGACTGGTTTAAAATAATAAGGAGAAAATATTCAACTGAAAGAGAACTTGAAGGAATTCAGGAGTATTTTCTTAAATATCTTGAGGAAGTAATTTAGGAGGAAACCCCAATTGTGCCATCAAAAATTGCCAATTTTTCTATGATCACATCTTTGCTGTAAAACCCTTAAAATCTATAGTAAAGAAGGTCTTAAATCAGCTTGTTTGTTTTTCAAGTTCCAAAGCAGGGCGAAAGATTCAATGATATAATTTTTACTGATTGTTTACACATTAGCACTCCTGATGAACTTCTAAAATATTCATGGTTTTGAGTTCTCTCTCTGTTTTTGTTATTGTTGTTGTTGTTTGTTTGAATTTGAAAGTCTGATCCTGAACAAATATCACCAAGCTTGCATGTAGATATTTGGTGATAACAAATGATAATACATTGGTTAACATATAGATAAATGAAATCTAATAATCTGAAATCCTCAATTTATTTTATTGTTAGAACTTCCTCCCACCAGACACATTTAAGAGACAGTATTTTTAGAAATTTAAAATTTTGGTTACCTTATCTTTCTCTGTTGACACTTAATAAGAGAGAAGTATTTAAAGATAAACAGTCTAACCCATAAACAATAATAAAGCATAATGGTACTATTAAAATGTTCTTTTGTAGCTTAGGTTTCAGTAAATTTTTACACAGTAATAATTACTTTAAATAATAAATAATTATTTTGAGGTGAGTTTCTGAAAGATGATATATTAGTTATAACACAGAATCAATATTCTGTTCTCTGGAGATAATTACAGTATTTAATCATTTTTATCATTGTCCTGTAATATTAATCTCAGCACTTGTAGATAAGTGATCAGTAGAAAAATATTTCTGTTTTCATAAAAGTAACCTTGAAATAAACTACTTATTTTCATAATTATTTTTTCTTTTTTTTGAATATATTTGTTGATAAGCCAGTATATATCTTTTGTCTGGTGAATTGTGGGATGCTGATTAAGGGCAAAGAATCATCATACCTTAACATAAGGAGATTTTTTTTTTGGTAGGTTACTTCGTAGCTGGGATAAAGCTTTCTCCTTTAAGATGATATATGTAAAAAATATATCATGTGGGATATTTTTGAAAACCTAGAGAATCATAGAAGCGGAAAATTATATAAACCTAGTTGAATGTTTTTACTATACAGATGAAGTAATTAAGACCAGAGTAGTTAAGTAATTTTCCTACACACTGAAAGTGTAGAGGAGAGAAAGAACTAAACCAAGATCTCAGACTACTGGTCTAATATTTTTCTTGCTGTATCTGCTAGCCGTACATATGGAGAAAGCACACATGTAATCTAGGACTTCATTAAATACCACAGGGAATGAAAAATTATAATGGATTTATATGTTTTGATTCTTTTTATGTTCATAGATTTTAGATCGCATGAAAGAGTAGGAAAATTCTTATCTAGTTGATTAATACCAGTTGCATTGTATAAATCACTCTTGTTCTTTTATCCTTGGTTTTCCTTATTATAAATAATGAAGAAATCTGAACATAAATGATGTATTTTTAAGGTCAGTTTCATCTCTATGGATGAGATATTTCATAACTCTTCAGAACACATTTCCAGATTTAGAACTTTACCATCACCAGAATCCAGAAAGAGAGTTTTGTAGGTTCTGTTGATCAAACCAAAACAGCTGTTGCTGAGTTTCTCTTCTTATTCCTCTCTTGTATATTGTATGCTCTGTGACATCTGTGTACTGGATATAACATAGATGCACAAATGTCCAGTGTGAAAGACACTGCTGTCTCTACTGAAAGCAATAGCAGCTTTTTATATTGTTAGCTCTTAGCTGAGACCAACACCACTATAGACCATGAAAGGTAAGAATTTATAAGAAAAAAAGGTCAGGGAAAGTATGGGGAATGCATTTATAAAAATGGTCACATAGGAATGTGAGGCAAAAATATGAATCCATGTATAATTTTTGCACTCACCAGATGTTTCGGGAAGGATGTAAAACACCATGTGTTGCCATTGAATGGCAAGATTCAGTTAAAACATTTGGAAATATTTGTTCTTATAAAAACACCTAAAAATGAAATACATAGTGAGAAGAATGTAAGGGCAAAATCATACTGTAGAGTCACAAATGATCCTGTTTGAAAGAAACAGGCATTTAACTATCATTATTGTTCTTTCTGCTAGATTGCAACCCATTATAAACAAAATAGTTATAAAATCTGTATTTAATATAAAAAAGCAGCCATAGTTAAGATTGCTCATTTTCCAAGTTTCAGCCTAGTCCATCTTCAGCTTACTCTTTTGCCTACCACAACATGAATATTGATTGCTCCCAAATCAATGTAAAAAAGTAAACATCTCACTTTAACATTGTGATAATTTCTGTTGGATTTGCCTCATATATCTTCCAAATAAAATTATCGTAAGTGTAAACAATGAGACTGCTTTCTTTTATGGTTTATAAAGTCAGTCTCGTTTCTTTAGAGTGATATATAAAAGACACAAATATTTATATAATGTGTGTAAAAGGGATAATAGGAGAGTAGTATAGCCAAAAAGAGTATAAGGAAATCTAACTAGAAGAAAAGCACTTCTCCAAAACACATCACCATTCATTGTGAATATTTCTCATGCCAAAGGCTAAATTTAAGTAGTCTGGTTCAAAGGGGATGTAAAAGAATGATTTATGTGGCCCCACTATTTGATGCTTTGTTCCAGGGTTTAATCTCATAATTTATATTCCTCTCTGATTTATTAGGATATTTTTACTGTGATAAAAAGTCTGCTAATTCCAAAATGCTTAGATTGGATTCTGTAACTTTTCTAGGATAGGTCTTAAGTGTGTATGCCTCATTAGCCTGTTTTCCTGGACCAATTTGTGTAGCTCCAATTCCAGTTTATTTTCTGAATTGCCTGACAATAAACCAAACTTTGAGAGTTGGTGGCTCCAGGGGCCAATAAAAAAACCCCTGAACTTCATGTAGTTATAATATTACTCTTTCATTCATTTGTTTAATCAGTTTTTCATTCCTCTTTCCTTTCTCACATCAAGGCTGGTTTCATGCTATGCATCCCAGTCTCTAGGCCCAATGCTCTGTGTAACTTGTACCCAATTAAATGTGTGAAGGAGGTAGAAGGAAGAAGTGATGCAGGTGACCAGTCATCTCCAAGCACTCACACATCTTGGGGGATACTAGACGTCCATACAGTGGCTGTCTGGACCATCTGCTTTCCTTCAGGAGTCTGGGATATTTAGTTTGGTCATTTTCCCAGTAATCCCCTGCCAAGTCCTAGGTCACTTTTCCTCCCTACTTGCCACATTCTGAGGATGGGCCTTTAAAGTCTGGAATCAGAATCTATTGTGTGATCTTCAGTACCCATCATCAATGTAGGTATAAAGTATGAAGAATTCTATATCTGTTAGAGACAACTTTATGCTTTCTTTTAAACATCTTATACTACCCCTTTCCATTGAAGAATTGCCCATCAAGAAGAATTGAAATAAGATAAATTTGGAATCTAATTTTAGGAATACTCAGTCAAATCAGTCTATCCAAGTACTTATAAAATGACTAGTACTGTTTCAAGATTGTGCCAGTTACAATAGGAGATAACAAAGGAAATAGAAGACACAGTGCCTGACTGCAGAAAGCTTAAACATGTACTTGAGGAGGGTTTGAGGATTTTTAGAGCATGAAAAAACATTATGCCATCGCCTTCTACCTATAACTTAGATTTTTAATTGTTAATAGTAAAAGGAATATGTTATAGCTTTTTAAAATATTTACTTTTCAGAAAAGAGGGAATTTTTTCTTAAAGAAATTCATGACTTTATCTTTTAACATAATGTTAATGAAAATACATATTGCATAGCTTAATTTTTTTTCTGTGATTTATTGTTGTACTCCTGTATTGTAAGCCTTTCCTTGATCTCATTCAATGCCACACTGTTAAAGTAACAGGTCTCTAATACTATGAATAGATTGAAATTCAAATGTTTATAGACCTTTATATCATAATTTTATAGCTTTTCTTCTTTGAGGCCTTTTACCTCACCGTCTGCAGTCATGTACTGTTGTGTAAGTTGCCTCATAAAATATATATTTTAGCAATATGTACTGCTCTGAATCTTGTTTTATTTAGAAGAATTTTTAGCAGCTTTCTATAAAGCTGTGTTTAATGGAGGTAAAGATTTATTCTTTTGTTGTTGCTTAAGTGTTCTTTCGTTCTATCAAATATTTTTCTCATAATAAAAGCAAACCACTTCTATTTTCTTTCTATCTCTATAGACAGAATGTATTATTATGGCAACATAATTCCGATTTTAATCGGTCTTTTATGATACTGACTTTGTAAAAGAATCGCCTCTATGTCTTAAAGTGACTGTGAATATATATGGTTTATTAGATTAAAAACCACACTTACCTGTGCCCTGCATTGTAATGAGAGTCCATTATGTAGTTATAAAAATAGTGTAAGTTCATGTTGAGAAACCAAAAATAACTTTACTATATTCAGAAATTTTAAACTATTATCACTGTTATTGATATCCAAGTCTCAAATGATCCAGTCTACTTCCTTAATTTGAGAAAAAAAATAACTTGACTTATTATTAACATTTAACACCTATTTTTGCATGACCTTGGCAATTGTTTTTAGGTTCATAGGAATCATAGTATATGTAGTCTTTTAGTACTCATGCAACATTTGGTTGAATTATCTTGTAATTTTCAAAAGAATTATCACTGAAACACTTTTAAAAGGAGCATACACAAATCCAATGTGCAATGGGAAATTGTATATTTTGGGAAAAAAGAGAATGAATCAGCAAGTACTTTTTGGGTGCCAGTAAGCATTCAGCCTTGAGCTAATTACTCTGCACTGTGCTGTGCTCTTCATTGGCTGCCCTGTAATCTTACCTGGTTAGCTTGACCTCTATCTATTGTTGTGTTAGGTCATGACCTATATGTGTTCCTCTCCTTTTTGCTCTCGATTATAATGCTCTATTTTAATTCCTCATTCATCCCCTTTTTAATCCTTGACTCTTCGTATTGTGCTGTATATACTCGGGATTTTGAATTTGGTTCAATATATGTCTAAATTTGATGCCATTTATCCTACTTGGGGTGGGAAAAAAAAAGAAATTAAATGCAATGGACTTGGAATTAGATAAATCTGCCTTTATATGAATTCTACTCCATCTCTTATTATCTGTAGGACCTTGAACACACCTAATGTCTCTGTGCTTCAGTTTCTTCATATATAAAATGGGAATACATTCTCCACAGGATTACTATGATTATGTGATCATTATGTGATGATTAAATCAAGCGAAAATTATGGTTTGTGAGTTTCTCTAGTAATCTAAATACATTTTAATTATAGCAGAGAACATAATGATTTAGCACCATTGCATGTGTCCATGGTAAGTTTCTATCTTCCTCTGACCTTACCATCCCAAACATTCTCTACCACATGTATTGCTGGTTCTCATGGATACCACTGATAATACTAAGCTTATTTTCTGCCTAATCCGTGTCATTTATTGCCCAACTGTCTCTTTTTTATCAAGATCTTGAATGCTGGGGTTGTAAAAAATATTATTGAAATTAAATGTTTCTACTTTTTTTTCCCTCTCTTCCTGGGCTAGTTCTGCTAGTCAGCACAGGGAAATGAGAGTTATATTTGCACTGTAATTTATTTGGCAAATAGTAGTGATGTTGAAACATGTGTACTTAGGGTTGGGAGGATTTAAAATACCTACTTATTATTTCTGGGAAGTCAAGAAAGCCCATGGAGACCAAATTAAAGCTTTCTGATGATTTGTGTAGGCTTAATACAATCAGTGAAGTAAATAAGGCACTGAGTCATAACTAAATGGAATTCAGTTGCAGAGAGGCATAATGTTGTAGAAGAGCGATATATTTGAAGGTTGGATATATAAATAAATTCAAGGAAAGGTTTATGCTTTGAGAGATGCATTATCGCTGGTATTTTGAGTTTATTTCTGACATGATTGTTTAAAAGGTTATCTTTCTATTTTCTGCACATTTTTATTCCAACTATACATGGACATATAGTAACTCTAAAAACTTGATTGTTGGTTTCTTTGACTTTCCAGTACTGTATTTCTTCAATAGCACATGCTATCATGTTATTTTCTGTGGAATTCATGCCTTATTTCAAGACATATTTGCATTTTGGTCCTTGAATGACTACTATAATACAATAGTAAGATTGGCTAAGGTTATTCTTTAAGCTATATTTTCAAACACAGAAAAGACTTAAAACATAGAAAACATAGAACAGGCTCAGTATGTCTATTATATATTATTATACATAGGAAATACATTTCAAAGTATAAAAGAAATGTTTTCTCGGAATGTAATTCTTTTGGGGGAAAACTCTTATATAAATCAAAGTCAGAAACAATCCTAGTACAGAGAATATTTCTGAATAGAATGACAGAATATTTAATAATATTTTTGTTCTTTACTTTTGAATTTTTACTTGTATAAAATTAAATGGTGCTTTGAGATGGTCCTATGTGCCTACTCATATTATAAAAATCAATCAAGATGTGGATGGCTCTAGTGTTAGAAAGTAAGGAGAGGATAAAAAAAAAGACATATTCTTACTGGTCAAAGACTAAGAAACTGACACATCCACCACACTCTTACCTACTCCTAAATCCTGTTCTTATTATTATATTTATTTGTCAGTAATCTTTATTGTTTAGAGTTAGTGATTTCATCTTTTAATTCTGATTCAAATTCTTAAGTGCTTTTGTCTAGTTAAAGGACATTTATCTCTATATTAACTCACTATATATATATATACACACATATAGGCATATCTATACATATACATATGTGTATATTAAATGATATCTGTATTTTATAAACCATATGTATATAAGCTATGTATATATGCTATATGCACTATATATATGTGTGTGTGTGTGTATATATATATATACACATATATATATATAATATGTATGATATTATATATAAATATCTCAGGATAAGTTCAGCAAGCACTTTCCTCTTTTGGTCATCCTTCCAATATTGATTCATGCTTTTCATAGGATAATTTTAAACCCCTGTTTACTATGTCTCTTAAAATGGGACAGGGCAGGTTTGTTGTCATACCAACATCATTCATTATCTAAAATTTATACCAGGGCTCCATGAGAGCAAAGAATGAATCATTAGTTTATACTTCCTTTTCTTGGAATCGCTTAAAGCTTAAATATGGAAAGGGTAGAACAATTGGTAGAGAACTATGAATCACCAAGAACAGTTCATTATTATTTCAGAAATGAACATCACAATTGTTCACTTATTTGTAAGAATTCTTTTAATTAATTGACTATATACTATATTAGTTTATACAGATAAATGAGACAAATTTAACTCAAGCACCTCAAAACTTTATAGTCTAGTAGGAATAAAAGAGCTAAACACTCAAGTAATTATATTTTTTATCAGAGAAGAGTGATATAAAGGAAAGTAAACGGTACTATGATAGAAAATAACAGATGGGGTGTGTGTCTGTGATTTAAAACCATGAGCCTATTTTTGATAGAGTGATTATGGAGGATAGACAAAAGTAACATTTAAGCCAAGATTTGAGCTTGCAAATTAGCCAGTCATGCAAAGGTAAAAGGAAATAGCATTCCAGGCTATTGCATGTGAGAAAACCATTTGGAAGCATGGGTTTGCTGTGTTTGAGAGATTAGATTATTTTCGAATATTCAAGTTTTTATTCTGTTACTTTACATATATTTATTTCCATCATCAAAGTCATTACTTTCTGGATAACACTATTACTTATGCATTTGTTACCCAAATCTGCTTCATTGTTTTCCTTTGGAAATGGAATATGAATGGAATATGTTCCAAAGGAAAGTCTGGTAGTTCTGCAGGTCTCACATTTGGGATATGGGGATGTCATCCTTGGATCCTTTTTGGATTTGAAATTCACCTCTCTGTAACTCTAATTTTGAATACAGTTATGGAAACATTTGAGCTTTTCATGTATGTGTTCTCAGGAAAAATAAATGAAATGAAACAAATCAAAGAAAGAATTTTATTCAATTTTCTTTGTCTTTCATTTAGTAAGAGTAACGCACAGAGATATAGTAATCTCTAAAATTAGGAAAGAAACATCATTTTTGGCTTTTATATTTGCTGTACATTCTGACAAAAGAGCCTCATTTGAAAAGCCAAATAATGAGAAGTTCCATTTATTTATTAATAACTTGTTATAGCCCATGAACTGTTAAATGTGCTTCATTTTCTTCACCTGATCTTTATACTGCCTTATAAGTTATAAGATTACTGTTCTTATTAGCATTTTACAAATGAGAAAACAGGTAAGGCTAAGTTAGGTAACTTGTCTCATCTGAAACTTTTAGAACAGTGCCTAGAACACTGTTTTCTATTTAAGTTTGCTAATCAGGAGTCCCAGGCATATATATCAGAGGGAAGAAAATGAGTTTAAAGTATTTATTTTCTGTCTCCTGTGTGAGATCACCTTGGGATGAATGTGTACCTTCAACAACAGTCATGCTCCTCTAAAAGAACCTGCTCCACGTCACTTTCTCCTTCAGAGACTCACTCATTCCTCTCCTGTCAATCCTTTGGGCTAGAGCTGGTTATCACCTCACTATTACTAGCTTTGAATTCTTGTACTTTCCTTCATTTTTCTGCTCCAACCCACCCACACCTGTGTAATTTACTCTTTTGAAAAAGAAACCATTTTCAAATTATCTTATTTCGAGTGTGTCATTGTTCCCTATTGCGATTTTAACTGATATCATTATTAACCACTACATATTATTGCCTATTGGAAAAGCACATCTTAGCTAATCTTACTGATTTGATGACTTGTCCAATCAAATCAGGAAATGTTGTTATCTGTTGAAATGTATTATTCAGACTTAATGCATGCATCAGATTACAAAATTTAGGAAGAATGCCTCATACAGACCTTTAACTTTTGTTTTATACAAGCTAAAATCTTCATGCCTAGGTATTTTCACAGTGCATCAAAGGCTGACTTGATGTTAGAAATCTTGAGTTGCCCTTCAGAAAGGCACTAGGTCCAACCAGAAATAGGACTGGTTTACAAATGACCACCCCACAGCAGAGTTGAATGACTACTCATTCAGGGTACATGATTGTCTTAAAATAATATGACAATGGAGAGATCTTTATAAAAACTAATATTCTATTTATTTGTCTCTTGTTGAAAATCCTCTAACGAAATTGATGAATCAGATGTTCACAAATTCTTGAATATTTTATTCCACTTTCTGTGGTGAAAATTTTTCCTATAAATTTCATTTATATCATTATTTATAGGAATGCTTTATTGTGAGAATTAGACTTCTTATTAAGATGCTGGGTAAAAAAAAAAAACCCAACACTTTGTTGCATCAATTGCATAGCCAATATTTTTTGTTATCTAGTAACTTACAAAGAGTAACAAGAAGGAGAAACTAACATCTTACAAAAGGAACTGTTTTGCATTTTATCTTTTTATTTATCAGACCCATGGCTTAATAGATACTAATGAGCAGCAAATAGTCAAACAGCAGGTATCAGAGCAGGAAGAAAAGCAGGAATGATCCACAAAAGCATGACTGGCATTATGAAAGCCTTTATTCCTTCCTTCATCCAGTATTATTCAGCATCCCACTACAAGACAGTGAGGTAGAATTAGTGAAGAATATAGAGGTAACTTAAGAGTACTCTGCATCTTCATGGAGCTTTAAACTACTAATGAAGGTTAAATTTATGTGTATAGATAACACAATTACTAGGCAGTAGTTCCACGAAGGAAGTACAAAGTACAAACTTCAGTAAAAAAAAAAAAAAAAAATGAGATGATTTACTGCTAGGGTGTTGAGTTGAGGGAGAAAGTAAAGACAACACAAAGGTGGAAAAAAGTTAAGACACGCTTTTTGCTCTGAAAGGAGGAGCGATCTAATCAAATAAGCAGGCATGTCCAAAATTACATCTTTGTGACTGAAAAATGTGATGTGGGGTAGGGATGGACTGGGAATGGAAATATCAAGCCACAAGGATAGAAATGATAACTTCTCTGTCAATGTCTTTATCCTGTCCTTGGCTTCAAGGTCACCTCTTTCCAAAACCAGTGGTAGAATAGTGAAAGCCTGGGAAAAAAATCATGATTCAGCAAGTAAAATTAAACACTAATAATGACATTGATTAAGACATCAACCTTTATATAGCAAAGTCTTAGAATTTCTTTCAAAATGCAGCAAAAGTATTGAAAACAATCTGAGCTCAAAGATGCTACTTCAAAGGCACAATGCCTCCACTGTGTATTAAGAGCAAGTGATATTTTAAAAATAATTATTCCATATCGACAGCGAAGTAATTGCTTTCCACATTAAAGAAAGAGATAAGAACTCAAGTTTTAGAATATAAAAAGTGTTTTGCATTAACTAATGCTGTCAAAGAATTTTTACTATATGTTTAGCACTATGTGCTGTAACGCAGTGTCATGACACTATGGTTTTTTACATGTGAACACGGAGTGTTTCCTCACTGAGTTGGATGGAAGTAGATAAAAAATAATGATATCATGTATTACAGTTCTTTTTTATGCATAGTCTGTGATTACTATCTTTTCCCGCCTTTTAAGTAAAGTAGTTAATGTTTTAACTTAAAAGCATTTTTATTGTTCTGATTATCATAGGTGGCCAATGAGGCTTATTTATCTGAAAAAAAAAATGCCCTGCAATCTGTAAAAATTGGCATCCACTGTTCATTAATTATTGATTCATTTATTTTTTCAACTAAATAGATGTTATCGAGTGCTTATAATTTGCAAAATGCTATAATAAGTACTGAAAGAGATACCAAGATTCGTCGATGTGGTTTCTACCTTCAAGAATCTTATGTTTGGAAAATAACAGACGTTATTTTGATAAATATCATTATCATAGATAGAAACAATCATGATACAAAGTACAATAAATTGTAAAGTCTTCAATAGTAGTAAAGATGAAGTATTGTGGGATTTCAAAGAATGTGTATGGTTCTGCTTTCCTTCCTTCACCCACAACTAGAAGTACTTGTTTGTCCCCTGCATTTCAGTGTGACTCAAATATTTGGTACCAAATATAACAGTCCATTTGAGGTAATTTAGTATCATCTCAGTATTCTTGCCAACCTTGCTATTTTGCTAACCTATTTTCATTCACTGAATTAATTCTACAAATATTCATTGAGTGTCTAGAATGACTCAGGAGTTATTCTGGGAACTCATGGTATAGCAGTGAAAAAACAAATATCCTGCTCTCTTGGAAGGTATATTCTAGTTTAGGAAACAATATACAATTCATATGTATATATTCAACATACATGTGATTTCAGATTGAAGAGTTGGTATGAAAAATTAAAAATGAAGGGATACAGATGATGACGGTAAGGTGTCATTTTAAATAGAGTAGTCAGGAAAAGAGCTTCCTGATAAGATGGCTTTGAGCAGAGACCTGTAAGATGAAAGGGAGCAAGTGATGTGGATATTGAGTAAGGCAGAGTATGCAACAAATTCTCATAATAGTTAGTAACTCAGATTTTTCTGTCTTCTCAGGACCAAATTAATACCTGATTTCTTTTGTGAAAGTGAGTACCTGCAAATTATCTGGCTAGTACCTGCAGTCACATTTTCAGGTCTTGCCTTGTTTTTGCAAATTTGTTTTGTAACTCAAAGACCTTTATTTGAATTTAGCCCTTAAATTGATGTCCAGTCACCTGTTTCCAAACTGTCTTTCTCATTGTGTGTAAAAACCCATCTTCAGGCTTGAGAGAGTCAGTGTACTTGCTATTACTTAAACTTATTCTCTTTTATATCAGCATTTTTGTGGATTATCACTATTACCTGTTGCCATAATTTGAATAAACTCTCACTCACTGTGCTGAACTGTTCAAAATAGATTCTTCCATAGTAGCACTGTTTTAGCCGAGTCTATGCCGCCCCGCCCCCATCCCCACCCTAATAAGACTGCCTTACCTAGCTTTCCTATGGTTATACAGAAGACCAATGGGATGTGATGGAAACATGGGCAAGATACAAGTCACTTCCAACTTGAAGACAAGCTACTTGCCTTAGATTAACACTTCCCCTGCCCCTCCGTGAGTTGGAATATTGATATGACTGTGACCCAGCTTTGACCACACAAATAAAAACAACCCAGTAGAAGATTTAAAGGCAACAAGATGGAGCCTGGCTTCCAGGAAAAGTAGAGCCACCCTGGGTAGACTGCTATATGTGAGAGAAATCTACCTCTATCTCATTGAAAGCCTACCCTATTTGGGTTGTCATTGTTCCAGTAGGTTAAACCTTATAATAATTATAACATGCTTCTCTAACCATCTCTCTATATGAAACAGATTTCCACTGCTATTGCTGCCCTAGTGACGCTATCCAATTCTGACGACCGAGGTACTCGCTTCTGTTTCTTCCTATCATAGTGGTGGTTGACTTCTTTTTGCTGCTGCTTGCACTACCTACTCCCCATCTTCTTCCCCTCTTACCCTCACTGCTGTATTGAGGTATAATTTACATACTATAAAATCTATCTATTTTAAATATACCATCCAGTTATTAGTAGTAAACTTACAGAGTTTTGGAACCATCACCAAAATCATGTTTTAGAACATTTCCACCACCAACAAAATCCGTCGTGCCTATTTGCTGTCAATCAATCCCCATTCCTACAACACCACTCCTCCCCACACCAACCACGATTCTGTTTCTATAGATTTACCTCTTCTGAGCATTTCATATAAATGAAATTAGATAATATGTAGTTTGTCCCTGGCATTTTTCATTTAGAATGTTTTTTTTTTTTTTTAATGTCCATCCATGTTGTAGCATGTATCAAGAATATGTTTCTTCTAATGACAAATAATGTTCCATTGTACAGATATGTCACATTTGGTTTTTCCATTCAAAAACTGAGGGACTTTGGATTGTTTCCATTTTTTTCATTTTGTATCTTTGTCTGCTCAGGCTGCCATAACAAAATACCACACACTGGGTGGCTTAACCAACATAAATTTATATTCTCACAGTTCTGGGTACTAAGATCAAGGTGTCAGCAGCGTTGGTGTCTGTTGAGAGCTCAACCCTCGGATAGCAGATAGCTGCTTTCTTGCTGTGTGCTCACAGGACCTCTTTGTGTGTGTGTGAGGTGAGAGAGAACGAGCAAGTTTTCTGGCGTCTCTTCCTCTATATAGGCACTGAACCTTTAGGATCAGGGCTCCACTCCTATGTCCTCATTTAATGTTAATTACTTCCCAAGATGCCCCATCTCAAAATGCAGCCACACTGGGAGTTTAGTGCCATAACACTGATATTTTGGAAGGACATAACCATTCAGTTTGTAACATTTTGGGGAGGTAGATATCTAAAAAGGAAATTGCTTAATTAATGTTTAACTTCTTAAATAATTGCACAACTGTTTTCCAAAGTGAATGTACAGTTTTAAGTTCCCACTGGCAAAGTATGAGGGTTCTAGTTTCTTCACATCCTTGTAAATCTTGTGAAACATAAGAAGTGGTATCTAATTAAGGTTTTAATTTGTATTTCTCTAATGATTAATGGTACTGAGTATTTTTTTCTGTGCTTATTGACCATCTGTAGATTTTTTGATGAAGTGTTTGTCCAATCTTATGTACATTTTAATTAAAAAATTTAATTAATTATTTTGTGACATTGGTTAATAAAATTCAGCAAGTTTCAGTGTACAATTTAACAGTAAGGCATATATGTATATTGCATTATGTGTTCACCTCCCATAGTTAGATTTCTTTCTGTCATCACATATTTGACCTCTTTTACCCCATCTAACTCCCTCCTACCCTCTTCCCCACCCACCTTCTGGTAACCACTAGTCTGCTGTCCATGTCCATGAGTTTCTGTGTGTTTGATCTGTTCATTTGTTGCTTTTAGGTTTATATCCCACATATAAATGATATGTGATTTTCAACTTTTTCAGTCTGTCTTATTTCGCTTAGCATGATTATCTCGAAGTCCATCCACGTTGTCACAAATGGAGTATTTCATCTCTTCTTATGGCTGAGTAATATTCCATTATATATATGTACCACAGCTTCTTTTTCCAATCATCTGTTGTAGGACACTTCAGTTGCTTCCATGTCCTGGCCACTGTGAAGAATGCTACTATGAACATCAGTGTGCAAATATCTTTTTGGATATGGGTTTTCAAGTCTTTGCGGTAAATACCCAGTAGAAGGATTGCTGGATCATATGATAAATCAATTCTTAGTTTTTTGAGGAACCTCTATACTGTTTTCCGTAGTGGCTGTATCAATTTGCAGTCCCACCAATAGTGTATGAGGGTTCCTATTTCTCCGCATCCTCTCCAACATTTATTATTTGTCCTGTTGATTATAGCTATTCTAACAGGTGTGAGATGGTATCTCATTGTGGTTTTGATTTGCATTTCCCTAATAGCTAGTGATGTTGAGCATCTTTTCCTTTATTTGTTGGCCATTTGTATGTCCTCTAGGGAGAAGTGTATGTTCAGGTCCACTGCCCATTTTTTGATTGGATTGTTTTTTGTTGTTGTTGTTGGTATTGAGTTGTATGAGTTCTTTGTATATTTTGGATATTAGTCCCTTATTGGAAGCGTTGCTTGCAAATATATTTTTCCTTTCAGATGGTTGTCTCTTTACCTTGTCAATGGTTTGTTTTGCTGGGCAGAAGCTTTTTAGTTTGATGTAGTCCCATTCATTTATTTAAGCTTTTACTTCCCTTGCCTTTGAGGTCAAATTCATAATATCTTCTTTAAGTCCAAGGTCCATGAGTTTAGTTCCTATGTTTTCTTCTATGTACTTTATTATTTTGGATATTATATTCAGGTTCTTAATCCATTTTGAGTTAATTTTGGTGTGCGGTGATAGACAACAGTCTAATTTCATTCTTTTGCAGGTGGCTTTCTAGTTTTCCCAGCATCATTTATTGAAGAGGCTTTCTTTTCTCCACTGTATGTTTTTGGCTTTTTTGTCAAAAATTATTTGCTCATATAAACATGGGTTTATTTCTGGACTGTCGATTCTGTTCCATTGGTCCGTGTGTCTGTTTTGCTGCCAATACCTTTTTTTTTTTTCTCTCAGCTTTTTCCACCCTTTTCTTTGTTTAAGTCTAATTTATCAATTGTTTTCTTCTAAGTATCTTGCTTTTGGCATTGAATCTAAGAACTTACTGAATAATCCAAAGTCATTACTATTTTTCTTGTTTTCTTTTAAAAATGTTATATATTTAGCTTTTATATTTAGATCTTGGAGCTATTTCATGTTAGTATTTCAGTGTGGTATGAAACAATATTTTGGCATGTGAATATACAATTTGCCTAGTGCTATTTCTTGGAAAGATGATTTTTCCTCCATTGAATAACCTTGAGACCTTTGCTGAAAAGCAATTGACTATAAATTTAAGGATTTATTTCTGAACCTTCAAACCTCTTTAGTTGATCTATATTCTTGTCCTTATGCCAGTAACACATTGTAGCTTTATAGTAAGTTTTGAAATTGAGAATTGTAAATTCTCTTTTACCTTTTTTTAAACTTATATTCAACTTTTGAGCCTTTCTCATTATAATATATTAGGATAAACTTTTAGTTTCTTCAAAACAGCTTTCTTTGAAATTGACAAAAATTGTGTTCAACCTATAAATTAATTTGTAGAAAATTGTTATCTTAACAATCTTGAGTCTTCTATTTCATGAACATAGACTGTATCTCCATTTACTTAGATCTCCTTTATCATTATTTTAATATTTTTTTTTTACTACATAAGTCTTACAGTTTTATTCTTTTCCTTAGGGTTTTATTCATTTTGATGATGTTGTGAATAGAATCATTTTCTGAATTTTATTTTCAGATTATTCTTGCTATACATAAGAATGATTTTTACATTTATATCAATATGCTTACCTGTGACCTTGATGAGCTCAATTGTTCGGACTAGTAGTTTTTTTGTGTATACTTTAGGAATTTTTACAAATAGGATCATGTTATGCAAGTAAAGAGTTTTAATCTTTCCTTTGTAAGATGGATGTCTTTTATTTCTTTTTTTTCTCCTCCTGATTACACTGGCTAGAACCTCTACTACAATGTGAAATAGAACTTTGAGAGGAGACAATCTTTCCTGTTTCTAATATTAGATAGAAAACATTTAATCATTCAAATTATATTAATTGTGTATTTTCAATACAGGCCCATTATCACGCTGAGGAAATTTATCGGGTTTATGGAACTCATCAAAGCTAACTATTACTCTTATTCTTAGACCTCCTCGTTAAATTTCTCTTAGTCTTCTGGTCTGGTGCTTGATTAAACTGTTATTGCAACCTTAAATTTGCTGAGATGTTGACTTTCCTCACTTGTTCGATACTAAGATTGATATTGTTTCCTACAATGCCCTGAGTATGTTTTATTTTCCTACATGCCACTCAGAAAAAAAATCAGCTCCCCCTGGCATGGAAACTGTTGCTTTTTATGTTCTTCTCTTCCCGCCAGAATTTTTCTTCTAATGGAACTGAGGAGTAGAGTTGGAGATGAGGCTAAAATGCTGTGGACTCTCTCTTATATACTGTTCAGTAATTTTTTTATAAATAGGTCATTTTTAATTTGATATATGTCTGTGTT
>NW_011888806.1:5171822-5190981 GCF_000151845.1 Pteropus vampyrus | reverse complement strand
TTTTTTTTTTTTTTTGTAGGAGAGGTAGAGAACTTTAGACCATAAGATGAAAATTTTAAGGAGAAAGTTTCATTTTAGCTAAACATTAATGGTAGGTAGTATATGAATTCATTTAGGCTAATTCATAAGAAGAGAAGTGTACCAGAAAAGTGGACCGTGGGTAAGGAATAGCAAATCTTTAGTTTGTCCAGAACGTTATTTTAAGGACCAGGTAAGACTGGCATGGTAGATTGGATTGTGCTAGTAATAGGTTTTGATTATCAAACTAAGGTTTCTGAATTTCATATCTTAGGGTGTATGAAAGAATGAAAGGATTTGAAAGGAATGACATGATCTATATGTATACCCTGGAACAACCGTGTTGGGGAGGGTGGAATAAGGGGTGAGATCTCCCTCCCTCTTGAAAATCCATATACAACTATAAACTAAAATTTGCCTTTCACATATGCAGATTCCCAACCATAGTGTTGTTGACCCTTGGGAAATGCAGGTTTGAACTACAACGGTCAATTGAAAAGTTCCTCATATAAGTGGACCTATGCAGTTCAAACTCATGTTGTTCAAGGGTATATATAAGTGTGTGTGTGTGTGTGTGTGTGTATACACACATATTTTATTCCCACAATAGAAGTGATAGATTAGAGGTCAAGAAATGGAAATCCATGAAACTAGATGGTAATCTTTTAAAATAGTCCAGGTGGGAGGTAATAAGGTCTTGAGATAGTTGTGGTACAAAAGGTAAAAAGGGAGCTGCTATGAAGCTATTCTGCAAGAAGTCTTGGCACCTCATAGTTCTGGGGTCAATAAAAGGGAAAATCAAAGAAGATTCCTAGATTTTGACCTTTAGAATTAAACAAATATATAATTAACAGAAATAAGGAGCATATAGGGTAAAAAAGTAGAAATGGTAGCTAATATTTATTGAATTCTTACTGTAATCAGCCGTTATTTGAATTTACATATATTAGTTACTCCTCTCACAGGCCTTTGCATATATTAGAAAACTAAGGAGGTGAGATTAGTCAACTTAACCGAATTTAAATTGGTAATATGTATCAGATTTGAAATTTTAACCCCTGTCTAAATATAGATATCAGGATACAATTGGAAAAGGGAAACTGGAGCTCTATAGAGGAAGGAGAGGGTGATGATTTAAGATTGTGTCGTGTGAAGGTGAAAGTTAAAGTTGATATTGTATGGTATTGCCAAAGATGAATATTGGAGAGGAGAGAACCATTGATATATCATTGCAAATAATTTTGGGGTGGTTAAATAAACTGTCACTGAATGTTGTTCAGATGTGGACAGTAAAAAGTCCATGGATTGTAGAGATAAGCAACCCACTGATTAAATTATAGAGAGAAATTTCCTTACAGTGTGGTGCTATCAATGGAGACTAGTGTAGCAATAAAGAGTAAGTAGATGGGAAGACTGAACACGATAAGTAGAGCCTTTCTTCAGAGTTTGATGATGAAGTTATATGTACATGAATAACCAGAGTTTAGTGAAATGTTAAATAGGTATTTTTGAACTGAGTAGAAAAAATCCATAATAGGAAAATAGAGATTTATGATAGCAGTTTGGTTTAGAAAGCTGTTAAAGAGAAAGATTTGGTAAATATTGAACAATTGAGCTTTTGGGACAATCATGTTTGTTGATACAGAGAAAGAAAATTGAGGAAATTCATGGGAAGCAATTATAATCATCTCAATAATACTTAAGGCCATGGGACATTGGGGAAGTGCAGTGGAGAGATGAAAAGGTTTAGAAACACTGCTGGGATGAGTCAGTTAGGGACAATTAAAAGTATTTCTGAGTCATAGTAAGAATCAACCTGAGATTTCACAGCAAAAAATCTATAAGAGATTATATAAGACCACTTTCACGATATTCTCCAGCAATATTAGGAATCTTTCAACATAATGAAGGTCACGATTTTATAAACTATAAAATATTGTTTTATCTATTTTCATGGTTAGATATTATTTTCAGAACTTTCTTACAATTATAGGAAGTCTTGTGAGTGAATGAGCCACATGACAGGGAAAATAATTTTTTTTTGGAATGGATAATATTATAACATTCTATTTGTTTCTGTTAAGTCCACATGTGGATATTTGAGGAGATTTGATATTTCTGGAAAAGAAAGTTGTAAGAATGGGAAGAAAAGTAAAGGATTTAAAATGTTTACAGTTATTTTCTTTTCCCTTGGGACTTTTCCTGCAGTTTATTTGTGCACAGTGAATGTCAGTCTGTTTAACAAAAAAAGATTTCCTAAGAATGTTTAAGGGACTTTATTTATCCTATGGTAATTTATAGAGTTTATTATTTAGCTCTTGGTTCTGGGACAATCAGTCTCAACATCTAAAGTAGTAAAGTGGAAAATGAATCAAATTTAAAGTCTAAAGCATTTGTTTTGTTACTAGATCTGGCTCTTAAGCAATTTCTTTGAATCATAAAATGGAGATAAAAAATACTTAAATGACTCCACAAGTTTATTGTGAGATTCCAGTAAGTGATGGATTGGAAAGCCTATATGATCTATTAAATGATGGCATTTATTTTGAAATCCATATTCATCAGCATGTGGGCCCATGCTTGTCTAGAACTGAAGCTTCTGCTTCTTTCAAAAAGATTTTATTAGGTTGAATAAATAAAGTTCAGCACCACTGAGAAACTTTTGAAGATGAAAATTTGTTGTTTGAATTAATATTTAAATAAGTTTTAAAGTCGTCTATAAGAAATTAGTAAAATTTTAAAGATTTCAGGCTGATTGTTTCAAAAATATTACATATTTATTTTATAGAAACTTTAATTTATTGAGCATGCCTTATTGAGATGTAGTACATACATTGAAGCAATATGTTTAATTGTTATTATGTTGAATAAAACATCTTGTTATATTCATATTATTAGAATGTGCTGTAATAGCACCTGAGTTACAAACACATTTTAGGTATATGTAAGACCTGCTTAGCCTGAATGTGAACTGCGCAAAATAAAGATAAATAGGCACTCAAAATAAATAGATTTTTATGTTCTCTGACCTGGGTAATAAAAGAGATTCCTCCAACTTAGATCAAACATAGCTCTATTATTTACTTAGTTATTAACTTACAAAAACTATATGTAAATATGAAGCCAAGTCCAGTAAATATATGTATCTCCATCTGTGATCGTTCTTGCACTGAAGATTTTATTCCAGTAGAATAAGATGTGTACAGTCTAGAGTCAGAGATGGTAGTGGCACGTGTTCATACCAAAAATGCTTGAAGAAGAACTCGATTCTGCTCATGTAAGCAAGATTTTTTTTCTTCTGCTATGATTATCCTGGAGTAATTACCATAGTAAACGCTGTGGTACCACTAACACCCACATAGTCATATCCTTCTGTTTATGTGAAAAGCAGCACTGATGAATTGGAACTCAATTTTTTACATGAATACATTATTCAAAAATGTGAACACAGCTAAAATTTTATACCATAAACTTGAAGATTATAATTTTTTTCAATTGTTTCAAAACAAGCTATGTAAAAGGATATGAGAGAAAATTTTTAATAAAGGTTAGATCAGTTTGTAACCTAGTATTTGTACATATTTTGACTCTCATTTTTATTATCTTTTATTTGTTTGAACCTAAAACTTCCGTGAAATTCCACTATATATGGAATTTCACTATTATGTTTTAAAAATAGAGCCGTATGATACGGCTTAAGTTTGTGGCTAGCATTTGGAAAACAAGTTATTTTTGAGCCATACATATGTATGACAAAGTCGCAGATTTGATACATTAATTAATATTAATATTATAGCTCATACAAAACTTCTCAGATTCTACTGAGACACAGACTCAGCTCTAATTCTTAAGACTTGGTAATAGTGAGATCAAGTCCTAGTTAAGTCACATTCTTTACTAGCTCTGAACCTGTAGATTTTAACTCTGTATAAGCCTTAATCTCCCCATCTATAAAATTAATATAGTAATAATAAGATGACATTTAAAGTTTAGTCTTTGAGAGTAAGGTTTTTTTTTAAAATAAAAATTAGAAAACAATCATGAAAGCAAATGTTACACAATAGATACTCAGCAACTGGTAGCTATGAAAGATCATCATCTATCATCATATTTCTGATGAACTACTGAAAATAAATGAACTCATGCATAAATGAACATTAAAGTAATAATAATAAGTTTTTTTCTTGTATTTAATAGGGCAATGTTTCAGAGCTTTAAAGTTTCTCCCAAGAGGGGCTTACTATTTATGGAGAATTGAATTAGTATTCCTCCGTCTATATGAGCCTTTCCAAAGTATTTTGGAACCTGGATTGCTTTTAAATAGACTTTAATGTCCAGAGATTGGGTCAGTCCACAGTCTCTTCTTGTAGCACACACATGTACACACATGCAATGCGTAACTAGTAAAGCTACTAGTTATTCTGTACTTCAGAATATATGTTATATATGTTTGATATTCTTTTCTACCTAAAATTCAATATGATAGTAGCAACATCATCAAATCAGCAAAATCATCACAATAACTAATATCAAGTAAATAAAAGCTTATTATGTAGCATATCTCCATTCTTCACATGTATTAACACATTTAATCCTGGCAGTCCTATAAAGTAGTAGTATAATTGTTCAAATTTGACACAGGAAACTTTAGGCACACAGAAGTGAAGTAAAGTGGCAAAATGCATATATTGTTAAGTACAAGACAGGATTTGAAATCAGGCAGTCAGGCTCTAGAGCCCTTTGCTATAAATGACCTTCTATAGCTTAATTAATACCATTAACAATTATAAATCCATGTTCTTTTGGTCAAATAAAAGAGTTGTGTAAGATTCTGTTATGATCATTGACTATGAGTGATTGTAATTAGCATATTATTTTTTGGATTGGAAAATATGACAACCAGGCATTTCTTGATGAAAAGATCATATTTGAATTCTCTCCAAAATATTTTAACGACTTATTTTTAAGGTCTAGATAAGTTATCAGAAAGTCATATAGGATAACATTTCATTTAAACTTCTCTATCAGTTTTTCTCTAACTAAACTAAACACCTTAACTGACATCTCACCATTGAAGATGTTTAGGTGGAAAATAAGCATATGAAAAGATGCCCCACATATTATGCCATCAAGGTTATGCAAATTAAAACTACTACCCACCTATTTGAGTGGCCCAAACGTGGACCACTGATAAAAGCAAATGCTGCAGAGGATGTGGAACAACAGGAACGCTCATTCCTTGCTGGTGGGAATGCAAAATGATACAGCTACTTTGGAAGAGACTTTGGCAGTTTTTTTTATAAAAACTAATTACAGAACTAACTACATTCTTACCATAAAATCCTGAAGTTGTGCTTCTTGTTATTTACAAAAAAGGGGTTGGAACTTTTTCTTTCCTAGTAATCTTTCAATTAAATAGTTAATTTCTAATTTTATGATACCTCAGAAATAATCGTCTAATAGGATTGTGCTATCAGAGATTATCTAGTTTAAATCACTAATTTTACATTTCAGGAAAATTAAGCCTAGGAGAATAACTGTCACCTAAAATCATGTAGTTAATTAGAGACATACCAGAGATTGTTACCCCTCAGTGAGGAGGTGTTTAAATTGGAACCAAGGAAATAAAGTTTCAGTTCATACTGAGAAATAATAACACTCAGTGATTACAACGCAGACTTTATGGAAAGAATGTCTGTTTAAAATACCCAGCACCATCACTTACTAACTTTATGAACTTGACAAAAATTTTCATTCCTGAATCTCATCTATGAAATGGAAATAATAATATTTCTTACCTAGATCTATTTTGAGGATTAAGCGGGGTAGTAAATGTAAAGCATTTATACTAATACCTGGCACAAAGCAGTTTGTTTTTCAATGTAATTTATACTCATTGTAGAAACTTTTGTAAAATACAAAATAATAAGAAATAGAATGAATCATTGATAATCTTAATTCCTAAAACTATTAGCTATATACTTGAAGATTTTTCATTTTAATTTTTCATTCCATTTACATTCTGTTTTTCATTTATGTTTTTAAAATTTATTTTGCACAATTATGCTTAGAAATCTGATTTGTGGCAACATAGAGGTCTAGCTATCATAAATTCCATTTGTTAAAACATATCTAAAAATACCCAAACAAGGCAAAACAACAACAAAAACTAAACATCTTTTTAATGTATGAATGTGTTTTCAAGAAAATAAGGAATTCAGTTGAGTTCAGGGTCTAAGCCACATGACAAATGAAGAGAATTAATTAGTGCCGAAGATGTCACTTGGCCTGGGGACATCTACATTCAGATTCTGACTGGTCTGGAGATTTGCTGTTGATGGTCTTTGGCATATGTGTGAAAAGGTTTGGGTCTCTGCAGTTAGGAGTCTGTTCTCTGGATGCATAAAGCTTGAATACAAAGAGGGCTATAATCAAGAGCAAATTAAAACAAACAAACAAACAAACAAACAAAAATTAAAGACTACAGAGAATAAAGGAAATCTATCTCAGCCTGGATGAGGTGGAGGATACAAAAATCTCTTGAGAATTCATGAGAATTCTGATGTAGAATTAGAGCCTTAATTTATGCTATTCACATGGTACAGAGAAAAAGGAGGCAAGAATAAACTTAAAATGAACCCAGAGTTAGTAGTGTTTCCAATTATTTTTTTTACAAAAACAAAATCTTTCTGGAATATTATGTTTTCAACCCAGGCTCATAATGATTCCCGCAGAGAGAAGACCAAACAATATAAGCACAATCACATAATACAGTTACAAAATACACAAAGAAACAAGAGACCATGGGTAAGAAATTATAAAGCAAAATGTAAAATAAATATGATTAATATGTTTAAATAAGTAAGATAGTCAAAATTATTAGTAAAAGCATAAGATCCTCAAAAATGACTAGATGAAATTAGGAAAATAAACTAAACAGAAAACAAAACATAAAAAAAAACAACTTCTGGAAATAAGAAAAATAATATTTGAGATAGAAACTCATTGGAAAGATAGCAGAATAAGCACAGCTGAAGAGAAATATTGAAAAATTGGTTCTCTGAACAGAAACAAAAATGAAAATGTGTGTGTATGCTTAATATATATATGTTTATTATAAGTTTTACTGATATAAATATATGTAGCATACAATTTACAAATAATAAAATATTATTTGTTACTTTAGTGCATATACCATATCACCAGTTGATTCTCATAGAATGTCTTCATTTTATCAAACTCTCATATACATAAATCAACCTATGATCAAGTGATGTGGCATCCCAAATCACTAACTCTTTATACAATAAAAGTATTATTGTATATTTTGTCTGATATGTAACCTATTGTTAAGGAATTTCTCCCTCTTATAAAATTTGTATTCATTTAACTGAAAATCTTTTCAACTTCAGTAGATACAACACACTTTTAGGTTTAATCTGCATTTTTTATATTTTCTCCATTACTTTCTTAAACCTAGATAAACAACAAAAAATTAAATCAAAGTTTATGTTTACTGAATTCCATCAATGTAAATATTCCCATCATAGTTAATTTCAAGTTATCAGTATGATGTCACTTAACAGAGTTAGGAAAAGTGTACAGTAACACATCATTGTGTAATATTTATATAGTAATATATAGTATTTCTATCACATAGATACAGATAAAATAACATCTAAGAACATAGTTAATAATAAAATAATTGGGAACATGAGAGTATTGAATTTATTATCTTTGTCTTTAATATAATGTATGTAATTGAAAGTTTATATAATTTAAGTTTTAATAATGGCTGTATTTAACTACTGCTTAATAAATTCTCGAAAAGAGAACAATCTACTGTCACTAGGCAGTTAAGAGCATGGTGCCAGGCTTCTGCTTTTGTCTGTCATTACTGGGCAGTTTCTATTTATTTGCTCCAGAGTTCTCCTAAGAAGGATGTGAGAGTAAGAGAAAGTATTGGTTGTGCAAGATTAAGAAGGAGACTGGAAATTTCACACTTCTCTGTTCATTAACTTTTAGCAAATATATATATTTTTAATTTAATTGTATTATTAGTTTCAAGTATATAGTACAGCAAATATTTTTTATTTCATATACGCCTCCCCCGCCCCCTAACTCTCACGGGACTCATGCTTCCCAGTGAGGATTCTCAGGGGTTCTCTGAGGGCACCTTGGATATCTTGTTGTTCCTCTTTTTGCAGGCATTTAAATGGAGACTGCTTCTATTCTGATAAGTCAGTTGCTACTACTGCAGTCTTTCCAAATTACTTGAAATCTTGTATCTTATTTTAGATCATTTTTTTCATTCCTTTTTGTTACCATTTTCTCTATTCTTATGCCATTAATAGTGGAGTGGGAGGTGGCTACTGGAGGGGTAAATTCAATAAATTCCTAGTGTCAGTACTTCCATATGTAGTCAGAAATATCAGCAGATAGTTCTTAAACATTTGTCATGATCCTAGGGCTCACCAAATATAATTAAAACTGAGAAAATACAGAATATTGAATATATATATATGAATGAATATATATATATATATATATATGTATATATATTCTCTTAGATGTGCTAAGAAAAAGAGCAATCCTATATCCTCAGATATGCAAAATTTATAGGCATCAGAGTCTAAGGATTTGATAAGGTCTAATCCCCTGGGATGTTAATAAATATTACTGTGGTGTCAGGTACTCCATCTTAGTATGTACATCACATAAAATCATTTCTAACCTTCTCAGTACATTCATCATCTTGTATATTGCTGTAAATCATTCCCACTGAACTACTTCAAAATGTTTTACATGTAACACCCCTAGGTATTCAATTAGGCACTGGGATTTGCGGAAAGGTGTCGAATGTAAAGGGAGAAGAGGTAGAAAATGGAATTGGATATAACATGCCTCTTGCTGTCAGGCACAATTTCTTTTCCTCAAATAGCCAGAAAGCCTGTTACAGGTTTCTAACGATATATAAAGAAGGTGATGAATGGAAAAAGACATAAGCCTAGTAGTGTGTTCTAGACATATAAAAATTAGATTTTTTTGAAATTTAATAACTGAGTACTAAATTACTAAAATAACTGAAAGGCATATTTTACAAACTATATTTTCTATTCTTATTTATTTGGAAGAACATTGAAGATAAATAAGAGTGTAGGCGTTTATTCACAATAGCACAATAAAAGTAATTATACCATTCTTCACTTCAGCTTTTCCTAAATTTGAATGTAATGCTTGTAGGAATCTAGTTGAAAAGTAGTGTTAGAATTATTTCTAAGTTCAGCTGGTTACAACACTGTGATAAATACACTTTCAAACTTGTAATATTGCCCAATTTCACATTGTGGAATCGAGTCATTTTTCTACTGCTTTGTTGATATATATTTAGAGTGGACAGACATCTTTCAAAATGACTACCCTGATGTTTGTGTAACTCATCTTTCCATCTTTATGAATCATCCCATCCCTGTATACATCTGTGTTGCACGTATCATGAATTACTTAGGAGTTCTTAGAATCATTATTATTTTATACTTAGATGTTTTTTTTTTTTCACTTGCAAGTGGACTTGTTCTCTCTGCAAGAACAATTTTCTCTCTTTTACTGTCCTATTAGAACCGTCTTATTCTTTAATAATTGTTCAAATGCTATTTTCTTTAGGTAACCTTTCCTATATAACAATTCTTTCCTTAACCTGATGTGTTTTCCTGCGGATTCCTCCTTTTGGTTTTTCCACAGCATCCTTTGCTTAATGCTGAACCTATGAATCTGTATTGTAGTTAGTTATTTTCTTGGTTCTAACCCACTAAACCCTTTAGGGCATGGATTGTGTCTTATCTTTATTCTTAACAAAAAGGAGGTATTCATTAACATTAATAGTTAGGTAATTTCCTCTAATGAGGTATTTTGTTCTGATAGAATTAGGCATTGATAAAAGAGCGAGGTGGGAAGAAAACACATTACAGAAGGTGGAAAAATTATTGTTATTCTGCACAAGTTTACTAAATTAGTCTGTTTTAACTATAATCCAGTTGGAGATGATATCCATGTGGGAAATTAAGGTACTCAGTGCATTGTAATTGCGAACTGAAGTAGAAGAAAAGTTCATGTCTGATGGGATATCACACTCCTGGAAGGAAATACTTCTCTCTTTTTTATATAGTGAATAATAAAGGTATAAAGCAAGAAGAGATTTTTTTTCTCTCTATTTTTCACTTTTTCCTATCTCTTGTTCTGTCTTTGTTAAGTAATGAGTTCTAAAATGTTCCTTAAAGTCCACAAGATTTGAAGGATTTTAATAAAAGCTCTAGAGGTAGGTGTAACCAGATCCTGTTTATGGAACTCACAACAGGGTCAGTGCATTGCCAGATGGAAAAGTAGATAAGATAAATAATGAGCAGATTTTGTGAATATTATCAAATCTGATTTTAAATCCCAAAATCTTTTGCCTAAATTGGTATATGTGGATTTCATTTAGTTGCAAGAGAGAATGTTAAAAAATACACATTCCTGAATAAATGTTTTGGTAACTTTTCAAGGATATTAGATATGCTTGATTTTTCATTTAATTATTTCTGCCCAAGAAAACACTTTATGTTGCTCTGGTCATCCACAAATAATATGTCTTGACATTTAAAATCTGAAGAGTAACTAGATTTTAATAATCATTAGAAATAATGAATGCTTTGTTCTATCGAAGATTTACTTCCTCGATGTTCAGAATTTGAAATACTTTATATGTGTTTATTGTTGGAAAGGTCATTCAAGTTTGAGGAAACCTAAACATGACCTTAAAATTTCCACCTTTTAGCATCCATGCGAGTATAATTAGTTGTTATTGTAATTTGATTATTATCACAAATAATTAGAGAATACTTTCCTTGATAATTCTTAAAGAAAAAAACTATTTGTCTATTTATTTTTCCTTTTAAAAAGTTTTGAATTTTGTGGCTCCTTCCTTAACATTTTTTTTCCCTTAGGGATTCAAATATCATGACTGCAACTTGTACATTGAAAATAATTTACACACCTACTAAGTAGATTTGATTAACATTTTCACAATGCTCCTGGCATGGCAGAATGATTTTAGAAATCAGTTTAATTCATTCCCTAGTATCTATAGCAAAGTAACATTGAGTACTGCCAAGACAGTATAAGAAGAATAAAAAGTAACTGAGAAGGACATCTGAATTGATGAGAAAGATGAAACAATAACCCCCCTACATAGCTAAACCTATTCAAACTTTGCTTTCTAATAGCTTTATGAAAACACACTGATATTTGGAAAATTGGACTGCACCTAAAATGGCAAGTGGTACAAATTAGGACTCCTGGGAGGAACAGCAAAATAACAAACCGAAAAAAGTAGAGAGAAGGGAAGAGGCAATTTTTCATTTTATATTAGGTATCAGCAAATTTTATGTTAAACTATGTGTTGAGTTACTAAATTCTCACTTTCTAATTTCTTTCTTATTTTTTCAGCATCCATAAATAAAGTTTTATTGGAACACAACTAGGCTGATTTACTTTTATACCTTCTTTGTCTCTTCTATTTTCCACTATTCTTTTTTTTAATTTTTAAAAATTTTTTATTTTTTATTTATTTAATTTTTAGATGAGACAACCCTTGGTTGACCTCACAGATTGCAAGGACCTTGTCAGTTTACAATCCCTTATTTTTAAAAAAATTTTTTATGCCTATAGCACCTGGTCTTCCTAGGTGGTCTCCCATCCAAATACTAAAAAGGCCCGACCCTGCTTAGCTTCCAAGATCAGATGGGATCAGGCTTGTTCAGGGTGGCATGGCCATAGATAATTTTCTACTATTCTTGAGCTAACCATTATTTGTGATATGATAGAGAGAAAATAACAGATTAAGTTTTGTGACCCAGAAAATCAATTATCAGTGATAATGCCTATATTATCTGCAAGTTTGATGTTTTGGAGAGAGCAAATAACGATTTTTGGTATAGCATATGTCTGATGTATTTACATTTTCAGTATATCAGAATATCCATAGATTAAATTTTAGGGCATAATAATCATATTTATTAAAAGGCTAAAAAAAAAAAAAAACACTACTAGATGTTCTAACCTAACTAAAGTACTTTGAATAACACAAAGATTATCCAAATATTTTGCCAAGTCAGCTGCATTCTACTAACTTCTTTTTCTGACACTGGGGAATATTGGCATTGTCATTACATGAATTCACCATAAAGATGATCACTTTTACAAAATTGGAAATTTGGTGAACTGAAACACATGAGCATGAGTTTCCTCCTCATCTCTCTGCTTTTACCATCATCTACAGTATTATAAAAGGACAAAAGAATCTTATGTTTTATTCATTCACTACAGATTTTTTAATTTGCATTTTTAATGTTTTCCAAGGTGAAGGATAACAGAAGTGTGGCAGAGCTGAACATTGTAACTTTATTGTTCTTAGGGTCCTCTTAAAACTCTCAAAAACATATCTGCCATAAAGTACTGCGTTTTTAACATCCCAAGTTACTAGCACATGTGCCATTTCCCTGTTTAAAAAAATCATATTTTATTCGAGTACAACCAATAAGTCTCCTTATGATGCTACAAAGATAAGGCGGTAGGAGCAGGAACAATCTTCAGGAGGAAATACAGATAGGCAGCTAACACTGATAAACATTTTAAATCATTACTTTGGTAAACAACAATTTGTGGAGATATAGACGCAGAAAATGAAGATAGTCAAAGCAATGTTTGGGGCACAGATGTTCATGTACTTAAATAAGATGGAAGAATTTTAGAGGCAGGGAAATATCTCAGAGGAAAGTTAAAAACAAACCAAACCAAACCAAAAATACACTAGCCATAACATGTCTTGTTTTTTTTCAGACATTCCAGATTATACTGAAACATTGCTGACCTTGTATTTCAGTATAAACAACAATATCTAAAATTGAATTTTAATATATATGCATTCTTTCATCTCAGGAGAGAGAGAGAGAGAGAGAGAGAGAGAGAGAGAGAGAGAGAGAGAGAGAGAGAGAGAGACGGAGGGAGGAAGATTGAGAGTTGAGAGAGAGAGAGATTTAAGTTGATTCACTGAGTCAGACAGAAGTGTTGGCAGCTGCAGTAAAGAAGCTTTCCTCACACTGAATTGCCAGAGCTTCTCAGTTCTGACCCACAGTCACAGTGCCAAGAGCTGCCAGGAATGCCAAATGTGTGCTGATTTTGTGATGTAGAGAAATAGGGATCTGGATGAGAATACTTAATTGTTTTGAGCTACTATTTTTGGTTGGAATCTGAGCCAGAGTCTGCACAGGTTAAAAAGAAACAATGGTAAACATCCTCAGATTCAAACACTTTTCATTTAGTACCTCAGAGTAAGCAGAACATTTGATTAAGCAGCACTTCCAGTTGACTTCAGGCCTTTGTTTTCTAATGATGATGGCTAAAGGAAAGTAGCAATGTTTGTTTTTGTGTACCCTTGAAACTAAGATAAGTTCTCAGTTGCCCTTAGACACCAGATGTTTGTAAGCTGGATGTACTTGTATCTTCACCACTGAAATTTTATTTATTTATTATTTTTCCATCAAATTTAAATATAAAATCATCTTGCTTGTTATTTCCCATGAGCTTCTTAGAGATTTTAGGTGTTTTTTAGAAAGCCTTTTTTGCTTTTTTGCTTAAGGATTTGGAGTTTGTGAGTATTTTGTTTTTATTTTAATTGCATTAGAAGATATTGTAGAAATTAAATAAAAAATTGTATGTGTTAACTATGTACCCTTAGGAAAGAAAATACATTGAAACAATTTAAAATATTCTTATAAAAATTATCCAAAATATCCAATGTTTTAACTAGTTTTTATTCTAGAATATGCAAAATATTCAACACAACATTTTTGAAGTACATTTTCAATTATTGAAAATGATCTTCAATATCTCAGTAATTTCAGGTCCATTATATTGCTACCAATTAATCCAGAGAAATATTTTAGTAAATAATAGTTTTAATATATTGTATCTGGTTCTGTCATGTGAACATAAATTTATCAATATTACATTTGCATAGGGACTTTATGAATATGTCATATTAGAGAGTTGATGAGCACCTTCTGTTTTCTGAAAAAAATGGATTGATAAGAATGCATTAAAAATTGGAGGATGATGTTGAAAACTGATGTCTGATTAACCATGAATTGGACAACCTCAGGGTCTTAAACAGCTCCTTTATCATATAGTATACAAATAACTGATTGTGAGACTATTGGATAATTTAGGGACTATTTAAAATTAGCTTATACCAATTTTGACTGTTAGAACCATAGAGTTTGTGAGCCTGCTTAATCCTGTTTGAATTACTATTTCGTTGAAGATTATTAATCACCAGCTGCCATCACACGGTGGCAGGGTTCCAAGGCAGCACTCTGAGGACTCCTCTGTTCATCCCTCTGTCCCAGGGTGACATAGTGTAGAAGCCTTTTTGGCTTCTTTGCAAAATAACACCATTGTCTCTAAAATGTGTATGTTATCACCAAGTTTAAAGTCCGAAGATGTTCGGGGGTGGGGGGAGAATCCACAGCTATTTTATCCGGAACAACTAAGTTGTTACCCAATGATACTGTTTGTTGAGAGTCGCATGGATTCAGGGAAAGATAAAAACCCAAACTCGCCCAAAAAACAGCTTCTTAGCACTTCAGATCTCTTTGCTCACCCTCTACCCATCCATCACCCAGGGATATATTTCACAGAGTCACATGGTGGTAGGGAATAGTGTGGGAAAGAGAAAGACTTTGGCCTTTGAATCCTGTAAATTATTCAGTTGTATATTCTAGTGGTTTTCATGTCATCAGACTTCAGCATACTGTGAAATGGTGACATGTCAAAGGTTGCATTATTGGACAATAATGCTTCTTTGTAAAGTGTGTAAGCTCAGCTTCCAGTGTCCCCTGCCAACATTGCCAGATCCCAGGACAGGTGCAAATTTGACTTCACACATCACAATTGAACAAGCTGAGACTGAATATTACCTGACTGTGTTTAAGTTTTCACTTCTTTTGCTGTCTGCTTTCTTACCTCTTCTTAGAATTTTTTAGTTTATTTTTTAGAGTAAAAGAAATTTGGAAAACTTTATAAACTCAGGTTCTAAAACTTTTCATAATTTCTCAATTGTCAAACATGTTCTAAAAATATCCTAATAACCTAATAACTTAATTTTGGTTCTTATGAAAATTAAGTCATAATTAGTTGAATTTCATATATATTTACGTTTAAAAATTATATCATTTTCAAAATTTATGTTCTCTAATGTTATATAAATATGAAACTATCATTTTAGTTTTATCCTCATATAATGTTTTTAAATAACTGACTTTCAAAATGTTTGAATTAACTAACATAGTGCAGACAAATATTTAAAATAAAATCTCCGTGGAGATTTAGTTTTATGTTATAATCTGCTGTGTTTTAGTAGCTTTTCAAATTGCATTTTCACCTAAGAATCATGCTGGAACTGTTTTAACAAATTCAATAAGATGAACAAAAAGCATGATGGGAAGAGGTTATAAGCAGTATACAGAATAAGGTATGGCTTGTTAGCTCAAAACAGAAAAATAAAAGTCTAGTTTTAGTTTTAATAAACAATACTTGCTATTCAACAATACTTTTCCTTAAATTCTTGGAGTTGTGTTGTGAATATGTTGACATAATTACAAGGAGACCCCATTACTTGTAGTTGTGTTTTTGATGGAGGTATGGGTTCAAGATCATGTGAATTTCTATTATGAAGGGGATAAATTCATTTGGATTTCTTGAATCTGTTGATTGTTGTCTTTTTGGCATGTCTGGAAATTCCTTCAAATCCTACCAGTGCTCCATTCTTGCTCTTTTCTATGTCTAGAACTTGGCATAGATAGGTGATTTTGACATATTCACTTGATCATACATATCTCTTAACCTCTCTTTTTTATTTTCTCTCTCTTTGTCCTATACTGTCTCACAATACAAATTCGCTAGTTATGTATAATTTGCTCTTCGACCCAACCATTGAGATTTTTATTTCAAATACTATTTTCTTCATTTGTAGCAGTTCTTTTTCATACATGTGTCTTTATTCATATTATCAACACTTTTTTTCTTAAAATGTACTTATTGTATATTCTGTTTTTCATTGTTTTTATTTCTGAATTTTTCACATCATTATTCTTGTCTTTTTTTCAGCTGGCTTTCACTCATGGTGCTTTATTTCCATATGTGTTTTATAAATTTTTTCTTAATGTTAGCTGCTCATTTTTCTTGAACTGTTACCTATGAAATTCCTTGGTACATGAGATTTAGAAAAATTTTCTTTGATTTTGTCAGAGATCTGAAAGTGCCCATGAAAATTGACTGCTTTATTTATATACTTATCATGATATTTTTTTCTGGAACCCAAAGAGAACCCAGACTCTTCTGTGCCCATATGAATTCTGGCTTATGATTTTGAATTCTCAGGACAGATTTTTCTTTTCCTCTGCTTTGAGCCAGTTTTCGAGAAGGAAGGATGGTAAATATATTTCTAGTTCACTTGTATACTGAGAATGCAAACTTCTGGTGTCCCAGGATTAAGAGTCCATAAAAATCGATACTCACAGTAACTGGCTTGACAATTATCTTTAAGGTAAAATTCACTTCATGGCTTCATGTAACTCCGTGACCCACACCATCAGTCCCTAGCCTTTGTGTTTGCTTACTTTCTTGCCAAATCATGTATATACTCAAGATTTAAAAAATAGATGTTTTATTCAGTATTAGATATATATGTATATGTACATGTAATACTGAATAGATGTTTTATATATATATATATATATATATATTATTTATTTATTTATTTATTTATTTATTTTTTAAGTAAAACAGTCAGACTTGATATCTCATCTGCCACATTGTAATACATGAAAATGATTATTTTAATGACTATGGAAGAATGAAGTAGAAGGATTAAGGACATTAACTCCCATAGATCTTTAAAACACTGATCATTTATTTGCTGCTTCTTTGGAGGGCAATCAGCCCTGACAGCAGGTTTCCAGCTGAAACACCTGCTTTTGTTCTAACATGAGTAGAAGGAGTAGTTTAATGATGCTAGTTTTAATTATTTTCCTTCCTAGTATGTATTTCAGTTGTTTCCTAGTTAAAAGAGTTCATGTTTTTAAAAGAGACCAAAATTTGGTAATATTATTATTCTAATTCCAGCTAAGGTAACATGGGAAATAGAAGTTCTTAGGAAATGTGAATGCAAGTTAGCAATTTATACAATAAACACTACTGCTCTTCATTTGAAGATAGTTTTAGAGCTCTAATATCAAAGTTGTTTTTATTATCTCTTGACATGTATAGCTCACATAATATTTTATTGTAATGCCTAGTGTCGTATTTTTAGATTTGTTGAAGCTTAACTGATTTCATATTTATTTTCAATTTATTGAAAGTTTTGATAATAGATGGATGATGTGTTTAAAATGAATCTTTAAAATATAAAACCTGGGACTCTTGCTTGTGTTGCTCACATTTTAGTGTTTACCATACTAACTCAATGTTGAAGTGTCCGAGAAAACCTCTGGAACCAAGAAGTCTGGATTTGATTACTGTTTTTACTGCATACCTGCCATGTGACTTTGGGCTTCCCGTACCATCAGTACTTAAGTTCCCTCATTTCGAAAATGAGACGTACTAGTACTTATAAGGAATAAAAGAATTAATAGATGTAAAACACTTATAAATAGTTAAATGGAAGCTGTTCTCCAAATAACTTTGATGTTCTTGCTGACTTCTCAGTAGCAAGGATCTTATAAGTAATAACTAATTCAAGAATTTTAAGCAAAATAATTGCACAATGCTCATAAATAGGGAAATAAAGTAAAATAATAAAATTTGCTTGAGATATACAAATAATAATAAATAGGTTTCATAAAATAAATGAAAAGATGAAATTTAGCATATATCTGAAAGGGACATTTGTTCTTTTCAGTCTCAGAGAAGTTTAATATTTGCATTTGAAGCATCCAGTATTCTTAAGAAGTAACAATTCTTCAAATTTTGTATTATTAATTTTAGTTCTGTTTGCTTTGTTTTTCCGGTAAATAAAATATTTATTACAAAATATGATAAATTATATATATTTTGATTCCTAAATATATTTCTATTATTATATTTCTTTAAGGTCACCAGGAACAGATTTTTGCAGTCATATTTTATAACTATTCATAATTTATTTTGCTTTCCTAGTCCAGTTAACTTTTTATGACTCCAATAATAGCATTTTATGATTATATTTTCAATTTGTAAAGCAGACAGTAATGAAATTCTTCCCTCTTAATTTCCTAGGAATCACTTAATTTTAGAATTTGTCAATAACTGGTGCTCTCTAGAGAGATTTTATGTACTTGAAAAGTGGAATCTATTTTAATTTCCATTGCCTATCCAAACCAGCATCTCTAAAATACAGATTAGGGCTATTATTACTTTTCAGAGACTATGTTTATGATTTCTTTTAGTTAGTGTTAAAACAAATAAAGATTAATAAAATTGATTTATTATTCTTGTGTTCTTGCTTGAGGTGCTTTATTTTTCTAAGGGTGTTGTAATAGAACAACATAAATGCTACAAACCTGAAATTCAGAGAGATGTAGCTTCAAGTTCTGTTCTGCCATTTGTAACCTGAGTGAGAGATTTGAATGAGCAATTTAATATCTGCGAAGGTCTATTTTCTCCTCCTGTACAATATGAAAATAGTCACATAGAATTATGATAACAACTATCACATGAAGATATAAAATTAAATTATATATGTAAAACACCTAGAACAGTATCTGATAATTAATAGTTTTTGTAATAATAATTATATATGTCTAGATTTGGCAGTTAGTAATTGTTAAAATCCATGTGTGTATGTGTAAATATAAAATTGAGAACTTTCTCTATGGCCATGCCACCCTGAACAAACCTGATCTCGGAAGTTAATCAGGGTCGGGCCTGGTTAGTACTTGGATGAGAGACCACCTAGGAAGACCAGGTGCTATAAGTGTAAAAAATAAAAATAAGGGATTATAAGCTGACAAGATCCTTGCAATCTGTGAGGTCAACCAAGGCTTGCCTCGCCTAAAATAAATTAATA
>NW_011888806.1:5152340-5170707 GCF_000151845.1 Pteropus vampyrus | reverse complement strand
GTAAAACACCTAGAACAGTATCTGATAATTAATAGTTTTTGTAATAATAATTATATATGTCTAGATTTGGCAGTTAGTAATTGTTAAAATCCATGCGTGTATGTGTATATGTAAAACTGAGAACTTTCTCTATGGCCATGCCACCCTAAACAAACCTGATCTCGGAAGTTAATCAGGGTCGGGCCTGGTTAGTACTTGGATGAGAGACCACCTAGGAAGACCAGGTGCTATAGGTGTAAAAAATAAAAATAAGGGATTATAAGCTGACAAGATCCTTGCAATCTGTGAGGTCAACCAAGGCTTGCCTGGCCTAAAATAAATTAATAAATACATACATACATACATACATGAAATTGAGAACTTTCTATTTTTTCTGACAAATGCCTCTGCTGATACAGAATTTAAAACACACTTAGACTCAGATGTTTGTAAAAATATCTATAATGGCATATGAAATACAAAATACATATTTAAGCACATTAATTGTCCCTAACCCTCAAGTAATATTAGCTACTTCTAAAATGTTTTCATTTTCATAAACTGTTACCCAAAGTTTGCTATCAGAACCCTAGGTTGTGTGCTCTGTTAAAAATACAAAGAAACAAAAAACAGGTACCACCCACCCCACAAAAAAGAAGGAAATGCTGCCTATAGTATGCCAATTTAAGAGATTCATTCACTTGGTCTCTTGTAAAAGTTCTTAAGAATTGTGATTTTAAAGAAACCTTTTAACATTAACTTCAAACACAAGGTTAACAAGATTTAAAAAAAAAAAATGAGCCATTTTTTTTTTCTGATGTATTTATCAACATTCTGCTGAAGGAATGTTCCACTCAATAAACTGTATGAAATGGTGCTATCCAATTGCACAAAAAATGAATGTCAACCCATAGATCAAACTGAAATGTGACACTAGAGATCGAATTTGGAAGAAATTACATAGAGGCAAAAGCCTCAAAAATAACTAAAAGCAAGGAATCTGTGCTCAGATTATAGAATGTAATAAAATAAGGTCTGATAGTTAAGTAATTAAATTTTTCAGGGAGGGATATCAAAATGACAGCTAAAAATAAAATATGGAAAATGGAAGGATGAATTACGAGTACCCCATTGAGAGTAAAAGAGGATTTAACTGGTAAATCTCTTAGTGTCCTTATATGTATAATGAAGGAATTAGACAACATGGCCTCTATCAGATTCTTTTGAGCATTTACAGTCATAATTCTAATATAAAAAATGAGGATGAAAGGTATTTTCATCCAATATTTTCCCCAAATATTTACATATTACATGATACTTTTTTATTTATAATCACTTTAATAAGTGCTATTAAATTTGAATCTAATAAATGCTATTAAATTATTATCTCAGTTATTAAAATGAAGAATATATGCACCTAGAGAGGAAGGAAGGAAGGTCGAGGGAAGGAAGGAAGAAGGAAGGGAAGAAGAGAAGGAAGGAAAAACTTGTCTAAAATTTTATAGCTAGAACACTGTCACCTGAGTTCTAATTTTATGTTTCTTCCTCTATTCCACATTTATTCTCATTAGTTTCTTTGGTGGATCAGAGACATGAGGAGAGTTCTTGGTATGGTGGAGAGGAACAAACCTAAACTTCTTAATTTCAATGACATTTCATTTTTAGCTTTATATAAGTGTCATATATATATAATACTATGTAAGATGAAATTTTTGTATTATAATAAAATAAACATGAAGTCCTTTTTATTATCAAATTTAAAAAACAATTTGATTGTTTATTTGTAATATATGATTTCAGTTTGAAAGATATTTCAAAGTGAGTGAAATTTGAACAAAATTGAAGTCTTCATTTGATGATATATTTGATCTAATGAAAAATTGTCTTTTATAATGACAGTGTGTTTTTCTTAAAACTTATGTATTATATATAATATAGATATTAATGAATTCCTATATACACTTGCTTAAAAGAAACCAGGTGTTATGACATTTATAGTAGTTACGATGTTAAGCATAATTTGATACCTGTGCATGTGCCCACATATGTACACATCCACATAAATTTATTTAATTCACTGGCTTACGAATGCATTAAGAACTTTACGTTAGATACAAACAAATATTATTGTGAGAGCCAGAAATCTAAACCTAGATCTTAGTTGATATTTGTACATGGTTAAAAAAATTATAGAATATGTTCCTTTTATAAGAAGATAGTCCTGGCATTGATGATAACCTGCAGAGATGCTTGATTTTAGACAACATTGACTTCATTGAAAAGAGATTTGACTTTCTGTAAGTTTTGTAGCCATGAATTAGTAATTACAGGATACACATATAAATAAATAGCATAGTTCTACTAAAGCCCACTTCTAGTGGAAATAAAGAATACACAGAAATACGTGTATTTTATTTATATCTATATCTGTGTAATGCACATATATTCATACATATTTACACAAATTTTTCAAATTGATATCAATATGTTTACCTAAACTAATAAATAAGTTGCATTTCACTAAAATAGAAAATATAAAATATTTGGAACAGAACCTCAAAGCTTCTCAAGAAATTGTTTATGGATTATGAAGCAACTAGGAGCTGTGGAGCAGAAACTTTCATTTTTATTCTGCTCCTGTATTTGCCAGCTTTTAGTATTATGGCTATTAATGTTTATAGATGTTATACATTTTTATGGTAATCGTTCAGCTTTCTGTTTGGTAACAAGGTAGACTTGTGTTTCTTGAACAAATAAATGAACAAATTACTAAATGCCTTCTATATCTTCAAAATATTTTTTTCCTCTTTAACAATTTATGATTGATTTTTTTGGAGATCAAAGGGATGTGAAATACTTATTGTGACAAAAAAAATGACATGTTCACATTTTTTGCAAGGTCATCCTTATGATAGTACGTTATAAGAGTTTGGCTCACATGATTATCGAGAATGAGAAGTCTCATGATCTGCTGTCTGAAAGTTGGAGACCCAGGAAAACTGGTGGTGTAGTTCTAGTTCAAATTTGAAGGGATGAGAACCAGGAGAACTGATAGTATTAAGTTCTAGTCAATCCAAAGGCCTGAGAACTAGAGAATCTATGGTGTAAGTCCTAGTCTGAGGAGAGAGGATATATATTCCAGCTTAAACAGTCACACAGAGAATACAAATTCTCCTTTCTACCTTTTTCTTCTATTTGAGTCCTCAAGGGATTGGGTGATGCCTGCCCACATTGAGGAAAGCAATCTGCTTTACTTAGTCTACCAATTTAAATACTAATCTCACCCTGAAACAACCTCACAGACACACGTAGAAGCAATGTTTAACCTACTATCTGTGCACCCCATGACCCAATCAACTTGATACATCAAATTAATCCTTACATTCGTCTTGAATTAATTTTTATGTATGGAGACTGGTGGGGCTACCTGTTCAATATTTTTTATTATTTTTCATGATTATCCAAATATGAATAAAAAAGGTAAACAGATTGCTAAAGTGAAACAATAATTTCATGACATCCATACAATATCTTTCTTCATGGGCATAGATATTCTTGAGGAAAATAATCTAGCTTTTAATTTTAGCATTTTTCAAGCTTTTATCAAAGATCAAGTGTTTTACTTAAATTTATACATTTTAAATAGTATTCATCTTTTCTTATAATTTTGATAGTAGTATTATAACTTTATTTTCTAAAAAGTTAGTCTTAGGAAAGGTGCTGTAATTAGTCAGTGTCACTGAGAGACAGTACTGCACAAAGCTTAAAAGGAGGAATTCAGAAACATTTAGTAATATCGTGATCTCAAATAAGTTACTTTATCTCCTGTGTAAAGGTTCGCTTATCCATGGGAAGGAATCATGATAATATCTTGTCATATGGTTGTTATGAGAGTTAAATTAGTGTTAAAGTTTGTAAAGTGCTTAGAATGGTGACTGGCATATGGTAAGCATTATAAAAATAGTTTCTGTATGGACTCCTAAGATGATTTTATTTGTCGAACAAAAACCAAACACAAACCCCCAAACAAACAGAAAATCTAAATAAAAAGGAATACACTATGAACATCAGGCTACTGAGGTATTAAAAGTAAAATTATATCCAAATATAGGACATTGAATTGTTGCAAAGTGATCATGACTTGATGAATTATAGTTTTAGTTTGTTTTGTTATGTGAAACTAAAGAAAACTGTAAAACTACTGCTTACAGGAGAATTTTAAAGCTGTGATTTGATAATAGCTTCTCATTTTTAAGGTAAAATGACATGAAAGACAGAATGCATATTTTCTGCACAACTGTTTCCTAAGTATTTCCAAAACATACCAATAATTTGAGACCACTATATGAATATTTAACGAAACTCTCCTTATGGATTACTTTAAGAGAAAAATGAAAAAAGAGAAAAATAGAAACTTTTTTCTTAAAAAATAGATTAAACTTGTGATGATGCAAAAATTCATTTCACTTTACAAATTAAACATGTGCTTATCCACCCAGTTGCACTTTGGAGCTAATAATTTGAAATATCTTTCATCCATAAATGGAAATTAAATTAGTCAAATTCAACATATTGTCCTCATTTCACTTATGTGAGAATTCTTTTATCCTGTATGTTTAATTCGCTACATAATATCTTGTTTTATTTTCTTGTACAGACTTAGAGGGTAAGTTGGAAATGGAATGATTCTATTGTAAAATGAATAAGATATCCCCTTGATTTCGTATCTTGTTAATAAACTTAATAAAAATGAATTTTCCCCCTTAATGAGAATTTTTATCCTGAATTTTTTGCTGAAATCTTCAATTTTTACTTTGTATGACTTGACAGTCAAAAAACTCTCTTCAAGATGGTGTAACATGCAGTGCTTTAATTTAATAGTATAAGCAATGAAAATGGAAACAATGACAAGTTTAGTACCTTAGTCTTAAGAAAAGAGCTATATCATTATTGATTTGATTTGATTTGGAATGTGTTTTAAGGAAATGAGATACCTAATTATTAGTCTGCATATGGATGCATGCCTAAAAATCATAAATGTTCAAATATCTTTCAACAATATGACTCCATTGCTTTAATTCAATTATCAATCTCAGCATAATTTTTAGTATAATTTTGTATATGAATATGTTTCTTGGAATATTTTATCACCTCTTCTCATTACTTCACAAGTAGACAAATGTGACACATATTAGTAGCAGTTTAACTTATTAATTAGCAAATATTTATCAAGTACTTACATGTCAGGCACTGCTATAAATGCTGGGAGTTGAAAAAAATAACATGGCATCACTTCTCTCACCACTAAGATTATATTCTATCAGAGTAGAAAATAAAAAATAATAAAAATACAGTGTTGCACTGCTAAGAGTAATTGATAAGACTGTATCTAAAGTGCTGTGGTCAAGAAGAGCAATTGATAAAGAATAAATATTTTATGCAGTAAGGCTGGACCATTTCTAAAGAGAAGTTATAAAAATATATGACAGCCATTATAGAATTATTTAGAATTAAAAGTTAAGTTACCATTTGGTTCTTGCACTGATTCATTGACTATATCAATTTTTATATTTTTTTCTTAATAAGGAATCATGATACATGAGTACAGTTGGCCCTCCATACTTGTATGTTGCCATGAATTCAACCAACTTTGGATTGAAAATATTTGAAAATAAAAGATATTATGTTGTTACTGACATGTACTGTTAAGTGAAGGCTATGATGGTTGTATCTGCGATAGTTATACTGAACATGTACAGGCATTTTTTTCTTGTCACTATTCCCTAAACAATAACAGTATAACAACTACTTACATAGGATGCACATTGAATTAGTTATTATCTAGAGATGATTTAAAGTATATGGGAGAATGTGCATAGGTTATATTTGCAAACATTACACTATTTTACATAAAGGACTTGAGCATCTACTTATTTGGGTATCTGTTGGGGGGCGGTGTCCTGGAACCAATCCCCCATGGATACCAAAGGGCAACTGTAGAGAGATAAAAATCAAGCATTAAATATATTTCTACAATTTAAATATATAAATCTATACTTATAAAATATACAACAGAACTTAAATGTAAGAAATATATCCATCACATTGTTTTTAGAAATAAATATAATTTATAGGTATAAGTTGGTACTATAGAATAAATTGAATTATTGTGGTGTTCATAGATCTACAATTGAACAAGCCCAATTTACTTTAGTTAATTTATTTCATAAGTATCATGATATTATTGGTACTAAAGTAGAGGTAATACATAAACATAGGAAACGAATGGAACACGCAGTCAGAGAAGAACTATACACTTTTTTCTGAAAACTTGGTAAGCCTAAGAATTCATACTTTGTTACTTGGCTAAATAAGTACTATTTAGCTTTTGGTTTTATCCTATGTTACATAATTTTATCATTGAGGTAGAAGAGGATTTGAGTGAAATAGTCTTAATGCTTTACCTTGGAGAGCTGTATGACAAAGAACCGGTTATTTTGAACAACTTTGCTGTTACATTTTCTTTGAAGTCTTAGTCTTCTTATCTGTCTCATTTTTGTAATGAAAAAATTTCAAGATGAAAATACTTTATTCTTCAGCAGCAGTTGTTTTACTACACAGTATGTCTTGAGTGCTTTATTAAAAGAACAACAGTGATTTTGGTATGTGTGAAGAACATATTTATGAAAGTATGATTTCTGTCTGCCCCCCACAGATTTCATGGTGCAGCCTGGTGATTTTCTGTCTTTACAAACTATTCACTGATCTGGCGAAGGAAATTGCCTCAACATAAATAAATAAGAATTAGTTCATTAGCTGTGATTAATTAATCCAAATAAGACTGACGAACCCAATGTTGAGTGTGTTATTACAATCTTTCTATTTTATAAGCACCCCTCAACATTTTTGATTTATTAAATAATATTTTTCAGCGAGCATTAATTGAGTACCACGTATTGGTATGAGACTTTGCTGAGTGTTGCAGATCTGAAAATATCTTAGAGGAATGGACTATCAGGAAAATAGATGGCTAAACAAATAAATATAATATAGTATGATGTAGAATAATAGACATATTGACAAATATATGGGAAATTGCAGGCTAGATGAATGGGTTTGGCTGGAGCAGGGAGACCAGTGGAAAATAATGAATAATGAATTTAAAAAGATCATGGAAATGGATGAAGTTGGAAGAGTTTAGATTTAATGTCATGATTTAATATTACACGTATTGGATATGGATTGAAGGAGAAGGAAGGGAGATCCCTTTATGGCATTTCATGTTGGTGGTTTGAGAATGGTAGTTTGGTGTGGTAGGGCTTCCTGTACTTCAGTTATAGTTCTATAATGTAGTAGCTAAATGACCTCAAGTGGCCTGGCAAAGATCAGGGTTTAACCACAAGCATGGAACGGTAAAGCAATTATATTTGATGATCTCATGGATCTGTAATGTAGTGTATTTGTTTTTTTTGCTTTTTTGTTTTCATTTTTTTTTTGTAAGTAGTGCACAAAAATATTGAATATTTTCTACTAGGATTTTTTACTGTTAGCTTTCACATAGAAACTGCTCCATGCGACAGCATGCTCAGCAGATGTAAATTTCATTAGTTAGTAATAACAAAGTCAGATAAATAGAATTGTGGTTGCATTAAAACTATTTTGATATTGAAGAAGGGGGTGGTATTGATTTGAAAGCAATGATGGGTTGTGTATGTGTGTATAGAAGGATAAAATGCTGACTTCCTTTAGAACTTTAGAGAAAATTTGACAGCTTTTATTTTAGAAAGAGACAATATTTTGGTATATCTGGTATAGTTCCTTGCTCACAATTCCAGTTTCAGCTAAGGAAAAAATTGAGTGATGTTTATAGTTATTAGTTGGTATAACTGCAATTTTAATGGAACAGAAATTTTGGAGGCCCAAGAGAAAGTGATGGCAAGAAAAGCACAGGTGGGAGTAGACGTACTGGTAGAATGAAGTGCTGAGATGGGAATCTAGGAAAAAACATATTATGGAAGTAAGAGGAGACTTGCCACAAGGAGTTGGAAACATATGGCAGGAAGCAGATACCTGGAGATCTGACCTCAGAGTTGTGAAAAACCCATCTATTTCTAGATTTAAGACTATGTGGTAAATGATCCAGGAACACAAGCCTCCATTTTGAGACAATCAGATATGTTGCCAAAATGTAAATATAATAATAAGTACCTAACTACAAGGTATCTATACCCCCAAAATCAAAACCATAATCATTTACTTAAGTTTATTTTTTTCTTGAGCCAGAGAAGTTTTGGATGCACATATAGGTAGAGGATCAGTATGAGTCAGTTTATAGCTAGGAGTATATTATTAGTGTTCAGAGGTGAAATGACTACTGAAGAATTGGAGAAACTATATGGAGGAAGAATCATTGCAGTTTAATGTGATTTATGTAATGCATCATATTCTACCCTTACATGACATTATAATAAGACCCTGCTTCATGCATCTTTATCTGAGACACTTCAATAAGTGATTGACTGCTAAATGAAGGCCTGAATACAGATACTTTTAAAATTTATAAAAGTGTACTTTGCTGACCCAAAATGACATTCTGGAGTTCTCAACTTGAATTTTAAGCACATTCCACAGTTATTTATATTGCAGGACAGCAAATTGTTTTGGGAAGAAAAGAGATTCTTAATACTATCCATCTGTGTATGTGTGTTTTAGAGAAAAATCTGGTATGCTAAAAATAATTAGCCATACAAACAAAGTTAAAAGATGCATAGTAAACAAAAAGAAGAAGAAGAAGAAAAAAAACAAAACTAAAAAACAGTAAACTTCTGTTTTTAATGTCATTACCAGATAGTGTTATAGTGTTTCACATTGTGGAGAAGCTACTATCCATTGTTCTTCATATATTTCTTGCAAGTGTAAGGAAGGTATGACAAACTCACAAAATTACCGACAATGCCTAAAAACAATACATGCTAGTACCCTTATTCCCTCAGAACCATGACAAACCTTTTCCTAGTCATTCAAAACAGTGACAGGACAAGAAAACTTAGTAAAATTGGTTTACATAACGACATATGATCAACAATCACAGAAATGTTTCAAAATGCACTAAAATTTTTAAATCATCACAATCTAATCCTAGAAAGTAGTCCTAATATCACATATCATTCTAAACATACAGTTCTTCTATCATCCTCTATGGAAGGCAATATCCTGTGAGCTCTCCCATGCAATGAAAACCAATAAATCACATGCTAAAACTCTGAGAAATATGCTGCTTCTGGAAGGAGTATTAATGTGGGGACTTAATTTGTGTTTAAAGAACACTTTCTTTTAGAAATTAGAGTAATTATTTTTACAAGATGACATAAGGAAGATAGGAACACAGACCATAGTTGCTATATACAAGTTCTGGAAAAAAATAATTCGTCAAAATGTATGTTTGAAACAAAGTAATATAGAGCAGATAAAAATTGAAATGTTCATAGTACACTTATTTTTTTACATAAACTATCAATTTGTCAGCAGTTTATAGTACTGAATTTCTAATTATCAGATCAAAAATATCAGGAAATGAGCTATAGTATCCTAAAAATAAATCATTGTACTATTTCTAATAGTACAGCAAGAAATGTTTACTTTCAATTAAGGTCCATATTTTAGAAAAGAAAAAGTGATTATTCAGGAATATTTGAAAAGATGGCGGTGAAGGAAACCTCCAGAGTATTGGTTATCTGTGTCATATATTGGCTATCCCACAATCTGTGTGAACCATATTCTTGGACTCTTGGATTCCTTCTTGTGTACGACTTCCTAGGGCCTAGGCTGTCACTTTAATTTTTCTTCTTCAATCTTTTAAATCTTGTTGCTTTGGAAATACAAGCTGAATTCGATGTACCGTTTTCCCCCTATATTTAAAATTTTTTTCTGCTTCACTAAAATATAAATATACTCATGCCATAAAATTGTCGAAGTAGGTAACATTTAAGAGCTCTTAATGCTTTAAAATTATTTGTTGCTAGTTTACATGGTACCAACTTAATTTATTCTACTGTATACTTATTTGACTGAATTACAATTAAGAAAGGTAAAATGTTTAAAATTAGGCATGCCTCATTTTAATCTCAGTGTTATCTTTATCAATAGCTAAAGGAAAGAAAAAAAGAAAAAAGAACAGTAAGAGAGCTCTGTTTTTTTATCAGTTATGTGGAATTTATTTTTATTTTTTACTGAGAACAAGCTGATAGTTTTCTCTTGACACAGACTTTGATAAAAGAAGTCTTCCTCATTGTCATTCAGAGCATTTTTCTTTTGTTCTGAATATAATTAGTTGAAATTTGTATCTGAATATCTGCATGCTGTGGCAAATTGAAATAACTTGTAGATGTGTCTTCGTTCAGGCATGAAAACTACTGTGGTAAGAGGAAGAAAACTATGATTCTAATTCTATAAGTTTTATCTCCAAATAGCTATGGAGTATGCTAATATGTTATGATTGTTTATGATGTTATTTAGTTATTAGGCTAATAATTTATTTTATTCCACATTGTTACACGAATAAAAGCTTTAGCCCTTGTTATAATGATTATAAAATATTAAAGCCAGAGTTAGATATATATGGTCAAAATTGTTATCAAACATATTTTTAAGGCATACCATGATCTCTGCCTATGGAAATATAATTGATTAAATGATATCCATTCAGAGTAAATCTACTCATTATTTAAGTCAGAGTTTTAAATAAGGTATCTCTTATTCCAGATATGCTGGTAACTAGATGATTTTTCAGTAGTTAGTGATGAATACTTTCAATTTTTCTATTAAAATATTTCATCTCATTAAAATGCGTGTCCCCCATATATCTAACTTTGGCACTATGTTCTTCAGAAAGAAATGTTCACAGAAAATGATTGCGTCTGCTGAGCAAACAGTGAAGCTACAAAAAAGATTGCTCAGGGAATTAGATTAGCCACGCTGGGAAAGGCATAGCTGAAGCCCCATTAGGTCTGGCCCAGACAGCATTTGTGTTTGGAGGAGCTGAGCAAATTACATTAATTAATGTTCACAACTTTCTTTAGTGAAAGGGCCTGGTGTCAGAAAGAAGACAGGCATTTTCTTTTTTTATCTGTACTTTACACAAGCCCACCCAAGCTCCTGGGCCACTGAAAAAGAAGCAAAAAATAATCGCTCTTTTGAAAGCAAAAGAAATGTTTAGTCCTTTAGACCATTCCTTTTATGAGAATGTTTGATTTTGAACTACAGTGTATATGTCTGTATATTTATTTGTATATGTGTGTATGCATTTTCATTACAGCAAATTTTATCAGGAAGAATTATCAAAGGAGTACTGTACCTTTATTTTGTTCAATCCAGTTGTTTCTATACTACTTTCTCATTAATTTTTGGTAATATGTGGTCTCTGCCCTAACAAATTACAATCTCATGTAGATGCAGAAATAAAAGTGAATATGCTATAAAGAATATAGGGTATGAATTGAATACTAAAGTTATGTCTGAAACCAAATTATGTGTTATGAAAATAAAATAATATGGTATTTCAAAGCTTTTACATGAAAATGAGTGTTATTACTTTTAAAGTCTCCAAATTGGAAGTAGTTTTGATTTAGTTATTGCCACTGACATGTGTTCTAAAAGCGACACTTTTGGTAGTAACGTTGATAGCCTATGTTTAAGGGAGGGAGAAATGAGACAAGGGAATGTTGTGTGAAGATGTTAGATAGGAAACCCAGTTGGTTGCTTAAAAGCAGAGCCTCATGTGGTAACAATTGCATCACTTTGGTGAGGAATCAAAACAAGCCAGTCTTTAGCTTTGCAGATGTAGAATTTAGAATACTTCGAAAGAATACTAAAATAATTTCATTTAAGTAGACTGACTCACATTAAAGATCTCACATGGGACTGATAAATAAATAAAAATATTAATAAATTATTCCTATGTAGTTATCAAAACACTTTTATCTGTTATCTAAGATGTTCCCTTCCTGATCAGTATTTGAGAAAAGCAAGTGAACAATTAGAAAGCATTTGGAGACAAGGAAAATAAAAAGGATATCTGAATACATTGAGGATAATACGCTGAGTTTGAGTTGTGAAAGGATAAATCCATTGCTTTCTATAGCTAGTGCTCTCCAGCACTCATGTCCTTCACATCCATTAATATCCTGGGAAATGTTGATTAGTACTTGTCAAATTTTCAAACTTTAGATCCATTTCTGTAAGCAGCATGTAGATAGACCCTTTTTTTTTTTTTGGTTAGCACACTCTTTCTTGCTTATACATCAATTCTAACACTGACAGCAACATTAGACTTTTACCTTGGTTGAACCTAGTTTGTGTTCCCAAATTTTATTAAAGTATATTTACGAGAAAGGTCTGGGTTTATTTTTCTAGATGGTAGAGACTAGCTGTGAAAAGATCACTCTTCCTACTTTCATGCTGAGAATTCTAAGGGTGTCTTAGTGTGGAAACCATGTTTGCAGTACTTTTTAAAAAGTTGTATTGTGCTAATCATAAGAATATGTGGAAGAAGAGGCCACAGTTGGGGGTAAAAATAACTTAAGGAAAAGTTCATTTTTATTCATTAAAAATTATCTATCAATCATTCTAGGAAGACATAAAGAACAGAAATATATTCTTCAAGTTGCTATGCCTGACACATTAATCCTAGCTGTAGATAATAAAACTCCAGCTAGAACAGATTATAAAGGGCTGGTTCTAGTTCAAAAATTGGACAGAATTAGCACTCAGGGAGGGTTTCAAGTTGGCTTTCACTTTGGCTTACAGAAACCAAAGAAGAAGCAATGCAACGATAAATGGCACATGAGTAAGTGAATATAGCTTTTCCTTAATTTCTCACAGAAATGCAGCCAAAAAGTTTTAAGTCAATATAGCTCTTAAAAGTTTCCTGATTTTGATACTGTTAGAACATAGGAGGAAAACTATCTACACTTCAGATTTTGCCTACTACTTTATAAGATGATTCAGTACTGTGTCAGAGACACCTACTCCTTTATTCTATTTCTTTCTGCATCAACATTATCTATATATCACATTTATCTATATATAAATACATTCATTTCCCTGCATATACTTAATAAAACTCTTTGCTTTTCTGTGAAAAGTGACTAAATTAGATTTAAGTCAGAATATATGCTGCATAAAACAAAATCTGATTCCATTGTTGTATTTGTGAAAAAAAATAATTTGAACATACTCTTCATTAAGACATACCTGTGCCTTAAAATTAGTCATTTTACTAATAGAGATTATAGCTGTTATTGAGGCCATTTTGGCTAACCTTTTCAGAGGTTACTAATTATTTTCATTTATAAATTCTGAGATAATAATATTTCTATTTCAATTACTATATGAGTCTTCAAGTGGATGAATCTTTAAAATAGCTGTGGGCAGAGTATATATCATTATCACTAACTTGACAGGATGGAGGTGTTATTGACATTACTAACACAAGCAGAAAGGCGGAATGAAACACAGTTTTTTAAAGAAAAACGTATTTCTTTTTCCTTTATGATGATGTTAAAGCATAAAATCTGGCAACAGATGTCTAAAGAAATTTTTAAATGTGACAGAAGTTATAACAAATTATAAATTTGTTTTAAAATCACCTGCTTAAAAGACTTATAGAAAATTTTATACCTAAAGTATTCCTTTTTAAAAATATTTGAACTCCTTACATGTTCTAATGCCACTTTGGGGCCAATAACTAATCTACTTTTATAAATGAAAGTTTTTTCTTTAAATGCAACCATTTTGCTTTAAGTTTCAGTGCAGAATGATTCTTGTTAATGTCCTTCTTGGTGTGGCTTTGGGGAAAGGAATGAGCTAAGTGCCTCATTTCCACGTGAACAATTATTGATAGCAATATGGGAGAAGGGAATTTTCTTTAAGTTAAATACCTATAGATATTTGTCTCCAACTCCCAAGTCAAACCTTATTTAATAACCAACTTTGGAATATTTTTCAATTATTGCCAGCCACTGAACTTCCATTGTTATTATTAGATAATAATTCCACTGTTTTAATGCTGATGATTTTTAACTTCTCATCTGAAGTAATGAGGTAATAAAACAAGTAAATTATTATGAAAATAAAAAGAAGAAGATATTAGTTAGTGGTAAGCATTTAAATGGAGTTGTCTTTAGCTTATGACCAAGGCTAAATGCATATTTCTTATTCTTTACAACTTTAGTAAGTTAAGCTTAATTTTGGATACAAAGGAAACCAAGTGTTTGATGCTTATCAAATCTTTCAAGTTGGGGAAGTCCAAAGTTGGTCTTTTACTTAGTTGAAAATGAATATGCTTTTTCATATATTATTCTACCATTTAAATACCAGTGAAGCCCTAAGCCTATCTAATCCTTATATACATTTCCTTTTTCTGAAAAGAAAATAAATGATGATTAAGTAATGCAAGAGATAGCCAAGTCGGGAAAAAGCTATTGTGTGAAATTTTATTATTAAATATTTTTAAAAGAAACTTCTCAAAGTGGTGAATATTGAATCTTATATATTGAAATTAATGGAACTCTTATGAAAATGTAAGGATGTATGTACCCCTTCAAGTGGAGAATAATTTTATTATGGTGTTTTTTCCAAAATGACTATGATTGTCAGTAAAACAATCTCTGTATCTATTAAACAGTTAGCTCTGTTATATTATAACTTGAGGTTGAATACATAAGAAAATTCTAGAAAATGTATTTTTTAACCTATACGCACATAAATGTAACTGTAAAAACTGCATGTGTGCTAATCATATCCAAGCAATAAAGGACTATTTTGGTTATTGCTACCACTATATGATATTCTTAATTTCTCTGGATACTACATTGCAAGGCCAGGAAAAAGGAACAAGAGAAGGCAGTGACAGGTATTAAAATGTGCCTCTTAAACTTACAAGTGTGTCACTGGGATGGGATTGCAAGTCATTTTTGTTGCCAAGAAGCATGGCAGAAAGCACAGGAGTGTACAAGCTGGGAAAAAATATAGGAGAGATGAATTTATGGGATATCTGGAAAATATATTCCAAATCCATGGTTTGCTGTTATTCCCCAAAATGGTTTTAAAATACCGATTAATGAACAATACTTGAAATTTTTGCAGTGCTTATTGTGTTCGATTTATTGATATAGAAGAATATATAGTCTATTATTTAATATAAAGTCTTTTGTTTGCTAATATATTAAATAAAACATTGAGAAATTTAAAAATGTCTCCATACGATAAAGTTAAAAATGTATCTTCTGAGTAACGAAAATTCAATTGTTATTTTAAGTTTATAAGAGAACAATACTGAGCTATTGGGCTTATTGAATACAATAAAAAATCAAAGCAATCAAACATAGTGATATTGATTAGCTTCATGTAATTCATATGCTGGGGGCTGCAGCCCAGCTTTTTAAGCAGTACACATATATGAAGTCCATCTATTTAGACTTAATATAAATGACATGACCCAAGACTTTAAAAAAATACCAGCTCTTGACTGACAAAAATACAAAATGACAGAAGTTATTTCAAATGGCTCCTAGCAAATTAACCATAATATTTATTAATAACATCATGTTTGCTAATAAGGATCATAGCATTAATAAATACTGGGCAAACAAAATGGACTTTGGAATTCAGGTCAACTATGTAAATGGATGAAGGTCATATGAAATTGTGAAAGATTAGTGATAACATAATTTTAAAAGCTTAAATATACCAGTCAGTAAGTAACTGGGAAGTTCACAGGGCATCTTCTTTGCTCTGAGGATCATTTTTTCAGGGAGGATATGCATGTACAGTAAGTTGTATCAGTAAGTTGTATCAGTATAATTACTCAAAGCGGTTATCTAGTGTGTAGGCAAAGATTTTGCCTCATATTTTACCATCTTTACTGGAAAACACCGCTTCACAAAAATGTCCTCTTTTGTTTTTGGCTTTTTGTGATTTGCGTTTTTAAAATTTGTTTATTATTGTGGTAAAATATACATAACATAAAATTTACCTCTTGAGCATTTTTAAGTGTACAGTTCATTATTAAGTATAGTCATATTGTTCTGCAACCATCACCACCATCTGTTTCCAAGAACTTTTTTATCTATGAAACTAAAACTCTATTCTTATTAAATAATTCCCCACTTTCTCCTTTCTCCAGCCTCTAGTACCCATCATTCTACTTGGTCTCTATGATTTTGTCTACTTACATCAATGAAATCATACAGTATTTGTCTTTTTTGTGATTGCCTTATTTCACTTAGAGTAATGTCCTCAAGATTTGTCCATATTTTAGCATATATCAGAATATCCTTCCTTTTCCAGGCTGAATAATATTCTGTTATATGCATACACCACATTCTGCTTATCCATTCACCCATAGATGAACACTTGGGTTGCTTCCATATTTTAGCTATTATGATTAATGCTGCTATGAACATAAGTGTACAAATATCTCTGAGATCCTGCTCTCAGTTCTTTTTGGTAGTTTTTATTATACTCAGAAGTGAAATTGCTGGATCATATGGTAATTTTATTTTTAAATTTTGAGGAACTTCTATACTATTTTCTACAGAGATGGTACCATTTTATATTTCTTCCAACAATGCATGAGGGTTCCCTTTTCTCCACATCCTCACCAAAACTTATTTCTTGTGTTTTTTTTTTATTTGTTTGTTTTAATAGTAGTCATTCTAATGGGTGCGAGGTGGTATCTCACTATAGTTTAGATTTGTCTTTCCCTAAGGATTAGTGATGTTGAACATCCTGTCGTGTGCGTTTTGGCCATTCATATATCATCTTTAGAGAAATGTCTGTTCAAGTCTTTTGCCCATTTTTGAATTGGGTTGTTTCTTTTTCTGTCATTTAGTTTTAGTTCTATATGTATTCTGAATATTTCTTTTGGTTGCCTTTTTACCTGTGTCTTTTTATGCATGAAATTTTAAAACTTTTCCGAAGCCCCTTTTGTCTAGTTTTTTCTTTTGTTTCTTGTGCTTTTGGTGACATATTCAAGAAATCAACTGTCAAATCCAGTGTCGTGAAGTTTTGCTGTATGTTTTCTTCTAAAAGCTTTATTGTTTTAGGTCTTACATTTAAGTCTGATCCATTTTGGGTCAATTTTTGCATATGGTATGTAAGAATCCTACTTCATTCTTTTGCATGTAGATATCCAGTTTTTCCAGCACTGGTTGTTGAAAAGTCTTTCATTTCTCTGATGTAGTCCTCTTAACCCCCTTGTCAAAAATTATTTGACTATTACATCAAGTGTTTATTTTTGTACTCTCTATTCAAATCTGTTGACCTGTATGTTTGTCTTTATGCCTGCAGTTTTGATTATTATAGCAGTATAGTAAGTTTTAAAATCAGGAGATGTGAGTCTTCCAGCTTTGTTCTTTTTTAAGACTCTTTTGGTTATTTGAGATCTCTTGAGATTTTGTAGGAATTTTAGGATGGAATTTTCTATTTCTGAAAAATAATGTTGTTGGGATTTAGTTAAGGCCTGCGTTGAATCTCTAGATTTCTTTGGACAGAATTGACATCTTAGCAATATTAAGTCTTCTAATTCATGGTGACAGCATGTGTCAGCTTTCATTTCTATCTTCAATACTTTCTTTCAACAATATTTGGTAGTTTTTATTATGCAAGTCCACCGTCTTACTTAATTCTTAAGAATATTTTGATGCTATTGTAAATAGGATTGTTTTTTTAATTTTCCTTTAAAATTGTTCAGTGTTAGTGTATAGAAATGCAACTGATTTTTGTGTGTAGATGTTGTATACTCATATCTTTACATAATCTGTTTATTAGTTCTAACAAATTTTTTATGGAATCTTTAGGTTTTTTTACATGTAAAGTCATGCCGTCTGCAAACAGAGATAATTTTACATCTACCTTTCCAATTTGAATGCCTTTTCTTTTTATTGCCCAATTGCACTAGCTAGAACTTCCAGTACTGTATTAAATAGAAGTTGTCAAAGTGGGCATCTTTGCCAAGTTCCTCATCTTAGAAGAAATGTTTTCAGTCTCTCACAACGGAGAATGATGTTTGCTGTGTATTTTTCATACATGGATTTTATTATTCTGAGGTAGTTTTATTTTAGTACTAGTTTGTTGAGTTTTTTTTTTTTTTATCATGAAAGAGAGTTGAATTTTGTCAAATATCTTTTCTGCTCAATTGAGATGATGGGTTTTTCCCCCTTTATTCCATATTCCATTAATTCATTGATTTTCATATATCGAACCTCCCTCAATTCCAGCAACATATCCCACTTTCTCATAGTGTATAATTCTTTCAATATGCTGCTGAATTTGGTTTCCTCATATTTTACTGAGGATTTTTTCATCAATTTTCATTTTTCTTAGTTCC